>NW_020955535.1:519534-524407 GCF_003031625.1 Empidonax traillii
CCCCCCCCCCCCTTCCCCAGGAGGAATTCATGATGCTAATGAACACTTGGGAAATAAAAACCACATTTTAAGTGTTCTCTCATCCCACCAATAAATGACAGCTTCAAGACACTGCTTCAGCATCCTGGAAATCACTGAGGGATTATTCCACCTGAGACTATGTGGGTGTATTAAAAACTATTAAGCTTCATGCAGCACACATAAATAGACCATCAGATTTAAACATTATAGAACATCAACTTTATCTTCTTTCTGTCTACACAAGCCAGTTGACCCAGGATATCTGATGACTTCCAAACCTGCAGAGCAAACAAGTGCACTCGTAGTTCAGGAGCTGAGATTACCAAATTACCTGAAAAATTTGCAGAACTTTGTGTTTCCCCTGAAAAAAAACTGTATCACCCCAGAAGAGCATCCACCAGCACTGTTTGACTGTAAAAGGTCATCTCCTGAAATTGTTCATAATTAAAAATAACGTAACAAATTCACACTTGAGAAAACAAGCTGAAATTATACTCTCTCCTTCTTGGTCTTATGGAAGCTGATTTTCCAATAAGAGAGTAAATATTGTTTTCTCTAAGCCACATCACTCTTCACACAAATGACACAATTTGCAACAGGTCTGCATGGCTGGAGCGCTGCAACAAAACTCCTCTGAGCCTTTCCTGGACATCTGGGTTTTATTAGAAGTATTAAGAACTGCCTGTACTGCTTCATCATGCAAACAGGATTTCTTTATCTTGTCCCTTTCTGACAGCTCAGGATGCAAAGAGCACATTGTATTCTGCAATAATCCCTTTTCCTGTGCTATGCAAACCTGCCAGGGCACATGCAGATCCACTGCCTCCCCCTTGACACCCCGCACTGGTAAATGGAGATTTATTTTTTTTTCCTGCAATTTTTAAAACTGTGGTTGTATTTGGCATCTGCCTCCAAACCAGGGGCCCTCACAGCCACCTTCTCCCATCTCACCTCACCACAGAGCCCCCAAGTGAAGGAGCTGACAGGTAGCTTGGGGAACACTGAATTAATGTGCACAAGAACCACCTGCTTTTTGTTTCCAAATCTCTCTGCTTAATAACAGCCCATGGCAGCATTGCTTAACTTCAAACTATCCATTTCCTTTGCTACCAAAATCCTCAGTAAAATACATCAGTGGTCTGAAACCAATGAATAAAAACCATTTCTATTATTAATGTATATCTCATCCATTTCTATTGCCATCAACATCTGAAAAGTTTTTCTTTTTTTTTCTTTTTTTTTCCCCTTGCAACAACACACATTTCCTAGGAGTGCAAACACTGACAAATTTAAGGTAAAAATAATGAAAAATAGATGAACAGATAATATAATGAAACATCCACCAGGATGAGCACAAAAAGATTTATAATTTATTTATATTTTATGAGCAAAAAGATTTTGCTATTTGCTTTGGGAACCAGGATAAGCACTTTACTCACTGCCTCTTAAAACCAGCACAAATAAAACAGCAAGAGACTGAACAAGGTCCCACACTCCGGCTCCTTAATAGTGCTGATTTCTCGGATTCCCATTCCAAAGTGAAAATCTTATTACTACGGCTTCACTCCAAAGAAACACATGTGAAAAGGGCAGATTTTGTTTTAATTATTGTTTTGTTCTTTGTCTTTTTGCTATCCCTCTTGATATGTACTGCTGCAGCTGCACATCTTGGTGTGCTCAGTAAGAACCATCCCAGTTCTCTACATATCCCACTTTCAGACGGATCACGTAGCAGTGTGGGGAAATCCACTCTCTACTGAAAAAGGATTTAATTGAAAGCAGAGGATCTGTCACTGATGTCACAACTCTAGTATGTAAATTCAGGAACAGGGAAGCCAGACAGTACAGTACAGTGATTTAAAGCTGATTTCATTGAGAAATTTCAGGTTTTTTACAAAGTCTTCAAACTATTTTTGCAGACATTGCCACAGAACTTTGTACACATGCTGTGTTGTCACGTCCCTAACTGGTGATGACACTGGAATGAACCTGGGAGGGGAACTGCACTCTCTGACAGGGGTGAAACTTCAAATCTGGAGAGGAGAAATATACACTTTCTTAATGCTTGAAAAATCCCCCTATTTTTCACACTGCCTGCCAGAGAAAGGCCAGACTTTGTGCCAAGCCTCCCGAGCAAGGTAAAACGCAGGTGTATAGGAATAATCACCACTCAAGAGATCAATCTCACAGCTGAGAAAGGCTCTGATGGGAAACAAATGGTTGGGTATAAACCTATTAAAGATACCTCTGGCAAGACCCAGTTTCAAAGCACACGTTCGTGCCCCAGCTGTACAAGATGGCTGTTTAACCTTCAGTTCTGAAGGGAAACTCTGCCAAGATAACCACCCGATTTGTCCACACTGTCAAGCAGCCACACAGGCTACACACACAGCGTTTTCAAACACTCACAGTTCTGTAAAGCTTCCAGCACTGTAAGAAATTTTTCTGAGTGCAGAAACACTAACGTTGGTCAGAGCAGGGTGGTTATTTGACACCAAAATCAAATCATCTCTGCAGTCCTTCAGATGCTTCGCTGCACATCACTGCAAGCAGCAACATCCAACAATTGCCCCAAAGACTGAGCAGGACACACCAAACATATTGACCAAAAAAAAAAAAAAAAAAAACAACAAACCAAAACCCCAGCCACTACCAAAGAAGTTGAAAGAAGTTAAAAAGTAACTTAAAAAACAATTGATGGATGGTTTTGTAAAAATACTTCCACGATACTTAAACCAGGACAGATCTCACCCGAATTCTTCTCTAAAGGAAGGGTTGCTTTGTGCGTGGGAATGGACTCATCACTGACCGAAATGCTATAACAGAGAGAAGAATATTTATTTTTTTTTCCCCCCATGAAAGCCTCTTCAGTTAAACTCCTTGTCTTGGATGAAATATTACTATAGCAAGTTGCAAAATTGCAAGAATATGCTGCAGCAATAAAAGCCCAATCTGCTGCAGGAGCAAGCAGGGAAAGCAAGGACAACACAACTGCAAAGGCTGATGTGAAGAGAGATGAGGCAGAGCCCTCAGAATTTCTGGTGGAATTACCAGCAATACTACATTTTCCTACACCACAAATAAGGCATTTTCTTTAAAAAGAGTTTGCTCAGAACAACTGGGCAAGAAAAAAATGAAAACAGAGTCTTGAAAAAGTCTTGCTGCTTTCTCCAATTGTTCTTCTTTCTGAATGTCTCCCTTCCCTATCACTGTTCTGAGGGGCAACAGACTCAGTCCATTTCCACCTGAGCTGCAAGGGTTGGTTGAATTTCTCCTCCCTTTACCAGCAGTTTCTGCTTCTAGGAGGTGGTTCTGTCTCTCTCCCTTTGCAGAAAGAAATTCTCCAACTTGAAAACCATTCTTGTTCAGAGAGGAATAATATTTCTCTGTCCTTTAAAGGACTGCCCAGATAAATATGCAACCAAAACTCAAAAAAAAAACCCAAAACCCTTCAGATCAGAGCTGTGTACCAGGACAGCTTTAAGTTCTCCTGAACCAACAATAAAAACAGTCATCTCCAACCACCTCTAGTGCTGATTAATTCACTGCTGAACTGGCATCTTTGCTAACAGCTCTCCTGGGTTTGAACTTGCAGACTACATTACAAAGTCTTAAAGTCTGGGCAACCCCAGTTTGTAGCTGAGAACTGCATGTACAGGTTTGTGATATGACTACAATACAACACTTCATTTTAATAGCAATACACAATTTTTCATTCAGAAATGCATTATGGAAACTGTGAGTCCCTCTCATTTTCCCTATTGTGTGTTAAAATCTGCAACCAACACACTTGTTTTCTCTCTCTCTCTCTCTCTCCCACTTTGTTCAGGAACATCATGAGCACATGGAAGTGCCCAAGGCCAGGTTGGATGGGGCTTGGGGTAACCTGGTCTAGGAGAAGGTGTCCCTGCCCATGGCAGGGGGTTGGAACAATCTTTAAGGTGCCTTCTGACCCACACCATGCCATGATTCTGTGATTCTCATTTCAGTGCTTGTGTGACTCACACAGCAGAGTCTGAACACTGGGCGTGGCTGCAGATGTGGGTGACTGAAGGAGGAGGGAGAGGTCAGGCAGTTGCTCCATAAGATTCTGAAGGAAAGTAAGATGTTTCCAAAGAGGCTGCTGGTTTTGCATCAGCATTTTTATACATGAGCATTTCTGACTATGAAACAGCTGCCCTTCATTTAAAAAAAAATGCAGGAAAAATGGAATGATACATAATAAATATGATTTTGTTGACCCCAGCTTCCTAGAGGTAGACAAGTGCCTAGATTCATGCTCTGGGCTGAACCGCTAGATTGAACTTCATTTGATAAACTTATCAAACTTTGAAAGTTTGAAGTAAAAGATAAAGCAGAAAAAAATGCCAAGGGTGAGCTAAAAGCTAAAGTTTGGATATAATGACCTGCTGTTTTGCTCCCACAGGCAGCACCAAGCACGGCGCAGCAGTACCACCCCGTGCCCTCTTCACCCCAACATCACCTGCACTCGAGCAAGCAGTCACATGTGGGTTTCTAACATATTCCAGGAAGAGCTGATTCTTGATATTATGCTTATTTCCACTTTCAAATTCTGTCAATTCGCTTTGGAAGAGAAGAAGAAGGGGCAAAAATGTCAGCAAAAGTAGAAATTACTTTTACTATGGACACAGAAAGCAACAGCGCAGAGAAGATAAGCTCTCCCAGTATGTCATGAGAGAATTTGGTACAGACAGAAACAGTAAAATACACAGCTTAAAGTAATACCTTTTGTGATAGTTCTGCTGCAGTTACAGACTGCCTAGAGCCAACAGAAAAGCCCAAGACAACACAAGTCAGCGCAGCTCAGGGTAAGATGCCTGAATGAGCATCC
>NW_020955535.1:524640-595653 GCF_003031625.1 Empidonax traillii
TAAGCTCTCCCAGTATGTCATGAGAGAATTTGGTACAGACAGAAACAGTAAAATACACAGCTTAAAGTAATACCTTTTGTGATAGTTCTGCTGCAGTTACAGACTGCCTAGAGCCAACAGAAAAGCCCAAGACAACACAAGTCAGCGCAGCTCAGGGTAAGATGCCTGAATGAGCATCCCTAAGAAAGGAGAATTCACTCAAGTGTGAGACTGTTTCTGGTTTTAATTCTGATTTTATTATAGGTCTCCTCTAGGATCTGTCTCTACAGATCTGTGTCCCATTTATGCACAGTGTAGAAAGAACTACACTGTCAAATGGAGATTTATAAATTAGGGAAGCAGTGGGAGACTTCCTAGAGGTCAATTTTCCTGCAAAATATACAAAAAGCAATTTTTCCAATAAAATGGGAGAAGGGTTGGTCTTGCTGGATAAGGGATAGAATGAGGAACTGGCAGATAAGGACTTTACTGCTGTGCTCCTGATTTCTTGGGGCAGAATTTGGGGAGTTTCTGACATAGTGTCAGAATTCTCCCTTAGAAATATCAGCAAAACCCCAAAAGGACTCAAGGTCTGGATACCCTTAGTTTTTAAAGGAGGCTAATCAAGACACTGTGCAACTTAAAGACTCTCTGATAATATTAGGTTGATGCCACACAATTATTAAATAGTGCTTACCATGAAAACTGCTGCATTTTAAGACCTGAAAGAATGAAAGCTTAAACTATCAGACAAAGCAGTCCAATATGAAGCATTTTGTAATTAAACACGTCTGCTCTTAATACACTTTCCATGGGGTGACTTGCACTAATATCTACCATGAATTCTTGACAGCCAGAGTGGGTAAACAACTGAAATCTAGAGAAATAAATTTAAATTGAGTCTATCCTGTGGTAATTTTTATAGAGAAAATGGCCTTATTTTGCTTGCTTTCTTAGGTAGAACAGGAACTACAGAAAATTAGAGGGGGAGGGATGTAACTAAGAAAACCCACAAGGGAATTTTGACTCAGTGTGTGTAATCACTTCACACTTTGTTTTTAATAATTGTTTTAAAAAAAAAAAAATGTTTTCCTTGAGAATTGCTTTTCTGAATACAGTTTTACATTTCTTACTTTCCTGTACCCACACAATGAACTGCAACAAATACTGTTGCCCACTCACTCAGCCAGAATTAGTGGAAAGTACATACTGAGCAGGGAAAAATGCATTTAATCTCCTCTTCTGAAACAAGACTCAATGGCAATAAATTGGAATGTATAAGAAAAAGTAGTGAAAAAATAAAATTGTTTAGAAAACAGTCAAAACAAGTCATAACTATAACTGCATCAAGTCTTCAAAGTACACACTTAAGAGAAGCTTTGCCTTAAAAAAAACTTATGGAGAGAAGATATTAAACGGTTCAAGGATTTTAAGAAAAAAGTCAATCTCGTGTTGTAAATTATTTTTGGAAATCGGTGATGGGCTACTCAAACTCTTTTTCCAGTTTCATAGAATCATAGATTGGTTGGGATTAGAAGAGACCTTGAAGACCACCTCGCTCCAACCCCCTGCCATGGACAGGGACACCTCCCACTAGCCCAGGTTGTTCAGGGCTCCATCCAACCTGGCCTTGGACACTTCCAGGGATGGGGCAGCCACGGCTTCTCTGGGAAACTTGTTCCAGTGCCTCATCCAACAAATTTCTTCACCGTGTCCAGTCCAAATCTACACTTTTTCAGTTTTAAACCATTTTCTCTTGTCCTGCCAAGACAGGTTTTGGTAAAGAGTCTCTCTCCATCTTTCTTAGGAGCCCCCTTTAGGCACTGGAAGCTGCTCCAAGGTCTCCCAGGAGCCTTTTCTTCTCCAGACTGAACCATTGCAATTCCTTCAGCCTGTCCTCACAGGAGAGGTGCTCCAGCAGCTCCATGGCCCCCTCTGGACTTGCTCCAACAGGTCTTTTCCTGTGCTGGGGAGTCCAGAGCTGGACACAGAGGGGTTTCACAAGAGAAAGAGAAAGGTGAAGAATCCTCCCCCTTGACCTGCTGCCCACAGTGCTTTGGATGCAGCCCAGGACATGGTTGGTTTCCTGGGCTACAAATCTCCAGTTTCATACTCTAAATTGCATTTTTACTTTCTATTATTATGTGCAACACCACGTATTTTGGTTTTGTAAAACTTGCAAAACTAATTTTTTCTTTAATTCTTTACAGAAAAAAAAACAATTCACAATATTTCATTTAAAGAGAACAGTTTTTAAAATCTTGATGGTGACTACTAGAGGGAAAAAAAGGTCTTCAGAAGAAAATGGTTTAAATGCTTGTTGGTCAATTTGATCTGTATTTTCAAAAGCACTTGTGGTAGCCATCGTGTACAGATGTATTGCCAAATTGGAACAGGAAGTTGGTTAAATTCAGGTGGGTTTTTGTAGCTATCAGCAAAGAAAATCTATCATTCCAATACATATAATCTCCAACACTGTTCCAAAATATGGAGATACTGCTAATAAATTTCTACATTCTTGCCTCCCTGTCATTTTTTAACTCATGAAACTGCAATTCACAAATGAAAGTGGCCAATAAGGGGAAAAGTGTCAACACATGAGAACAAGTTTTCCATAATCTCAGCAGCAGGCAAATGCCACAGCATCTCAAATAAAGAATAACCTGACTTTTCCGAACTAAAATCAGATCACTATTTGTTTCCCAGATGATATGACTTCCCAGACTGCTTTTCCTATCTGGTGTATGCTGATCCCATGACCTGAAGTGCATCACATTTCCTAACACATGAAAATATCCAATTGATTTTTCTTTCCCTCCTATTGAAATATCATACATTGTTTTCTGTGCGACTTTCCTTTATTTTCTGCTCATTATTTCTTGGTTTTAAACCTTTTGGAGCTAATTTTTGAGATTAAGCCCATACAAAGATGAGCTGGTTTTTTCTTTGTCACTGAAGAGAACAGCAAACATTTTCACCTCAGGGGAATGTGGAAAAATGGAATTAAAGACCTGTAAAATAATTTTAGGGAACAAAGGTCAGCATAAATGTCAGTATTATGAATGGCCAAGTAAACAGACTGGGGAAAGGGAGAGTGGGTCCTTAATTGTGGATTTTAATGAAATATTAGAATTCTTTCTGAGGGGAAGAGTGATGCTGTTTGCTCGCTGGGGCTGATGAATGCCACCAATTTTGGTTCAGTTTCACTTTGCTAAAGGGCTTTGAGAAAATTTCAGGAGCAGAAAACACAGCAATTATGTCACTACAGCTCTCTTCTATTTCTGAGTTGGAAAGTCACAGGGGCGTGTAATAAAATTCAGCAAAGAAAGAGGAAAGGAGGATATTTCAGGTGACCCAGGGAGAATCATTCAAGAAACAGGTCAATGAAAAGCATTGTACTAAACAGCGTTTGCAGGGCATGTATTATTTAGATAAACTCCCATTATTTAGGACTTGATTATAACCTCCAATTCTTATGCAATTCATGTATGCAGCAGAAGAATTTATAGGCTAATGGGCTGACTTTATTTGTCAGTGTTTGCCCTGAGAGGACCACATTAGTTTGTTCACTCACAGCTTCAGAGTTTGGGAAGAAAATTGTCTGTTTTATGGCAACTCTGTTAAAGGTTTTCAGTAAATTACAGTAAAATTATCCTAATCATTCTATTTAAAAAAAATACAAAAATAAAACAAGCAGAAATCTCTTCCATAATCTGTTGCCAGTTTAGGACTCAAGTTCCACATTTCTGCTTTCTTCAGCATTGCCTTCCCATTCATCCTTTGTCACAGACCTCTAACGTGAAATATCACATATACAAGACAATTCTAACCAAAAATTTCAAGTCCCAACACTGCCTAAGGTTAGAGTAACATAAAGAGCTGCTTCTTTACAGTATTTCTAACTTCCTATTTAGTTTTGGAATTTTTTTTTTTTTTTTACTTCTCAACAGCCATACATCAGACTTTGACAGATGGTACGTGTACCTTATAAGATTTATGAACTGCTCTTTATGAAATGTTTGTAGAATTCAGTGCAAAGCTTGAGTAAGCAATACAGAAGTTTTAATCAAACACATTATGAGTTTTACAAATTTGCAAAGCAGCTAGTTAGAGCATATTTTCATCCCTTAAGGATTTGCTTATTGCAGAGTAGCCAAAATATTCAAGACACCTAATTACTTTCCAAAAAAAAAAAAAATTAAAAAAGAAAAGGAAAGTCCTTCCTTTGAAATATTCATTCATTTCAATATTTCTTTAGGGCTTTTTTACATCTTCCTGATACTCAGAATTGTTCCATTTAGTGAAAAGCTAAAATGCAACACCAACATGCTTTCCCTGCAGTGAGTATATATCCTACTTTCAGCTTGGGAAGTAACAGAGGAGGGAGTTGGGTTGTGGGAATGAACAAAACCAGTCATAGGCTTTATCTCATTTAAAGCATTATTAGGTCATGCTCTCTATATTCCATCTGTACTTTATGTTGGGTCATTAACACTCAAACACACAAGATACGAACTAAGAGAGCTGGTCCCTCCTTAAAGGTGACCCAGAATCCTTGGTGTCCACCCAAGGTTTGGAAGGTACTGACAACCTGAGGCCCCAGAGAGCTGGAGATGCTTCATGGTCTCAAAACCTGCAAGTTAAGACTACAATTAATCCTTTTTTTGCTTTCTTTCTTTCCTTCTTTCTTTTTTTCCTCTTTTTAATATATGGCTTTAATATAACCATATTCAAACTTTAATTTGGTATGCCTGGAATGGTAAATAGCAATGCACCATAATCAGCTGTTATTATGAAGAATGAGTTGCCCATAATCTGTGTAATAGAACCACTCTCCTGCTAATCCATCAAGCACTTTGCCAAGGACACTGCAGGGACACTAAAAGCACCAGTTTCACCGTGGTAGTATTTCTCCTCAGTATGGAAGCACTTGTTGGTATAAGGGAAGAACGTAATTTGTTGTGACTAACAGCTTTTGTCTTCTGAAAATAAAAATCACCACACAGCAAAGCTCTTTGCTACTGATCAACTGTTTTACCATTAACATATTAAAGCTGTAAGGTTTGCAGCTCTCCACACCTGGGCCCCAGCGTAGTTTTCTCCCCGAATTTTAGCTCCTGACAGGCAAATCAAAAATGGATGAGCTGACTGCAGTGTGACACTGGACACAGGGCAGAGCAGAAGCAACAGAAGCACACGGCGCCCGCTGAAACCGCGCCTCGTCAACCAGGTTCTCAGATTACTTTGAAAATCTTTTTTTATTAGACAGCGTCAAATTCTTTCAAAAATTCATGGAGATCACGTGTGTTTTTTTTCCCCTCTTTGAACTCTGCAGGAGTCATCTTCAAGCATTAAAACTGTATCGCCTGCCAGAAAGGGGAGGGGGGGGGAAAAGTGCACTTTTCTCCTGCTCGCAGCACTGCAACATTTATGAACCAGTGAGCTTTAGGGAAAGCTGCAGCATTCAGCTTTTCCATGAAGCATGATGAGCTTTCCATAAATTGAAGCCACTTTTCTCCTAGAGGGATATGAATAACGTCTATTTATAGAATATTCAGCAAGTGGATGCAGGGTGAAAATATCACTCGTGTCTTCGAAGACTAAATTAGCGAGTTTCTGCATCCCGGATTCCATAATCTTGCCCATAAGCTTTCCTTCTCCTCCAAATTTGGAATTTTTTGCACAATCACGCACTAATCATGCATAAACTACACTGACCTATATACAGCCTCAGTAGACTTTTTGTACATGTGATCCACATGGATAGAAACACTATAAATAGAAGCACATAAAACCGTGCCTAGAAATAGAAACAGTAACAAATGCATTTTCTCAGGGGAAAAAAAACCGTGAAAGCAGAGGAAAAAAAAAAAAAGAACCTCCTCGAATGAACACCAAGATGATTCAGGTAAAGGAACAAAGATCACTAAATATTGAAAATTCCCAATTTATCTTGGCCACTTTGATTTAGCTGCCAGGAATAGGAATCTGTGCCACGGTGTGACAAGCACAGGTAACACTAAAAGCAGTAATAATTGTTCAGCCAGAATTCATTGTGTGGTAAGATCCTATTTTTCCAAGGAGATCAAACATCCATTAGTCTCATGCTTTGCTTTAACTTGACATACACAAAAGAAGAATGTTCCTGGACGAGGTGGGCTTAATTCCAAAATTATTTTTTCAGGGAAAAAAAAAAAAAAAAAGAATGTGCATAATTGGGAGCCAAAAGCCCTTTTCCTACAACACCATGCATTTGATTCTGGCTAAAAACTAAGAATAACAGTCAGCAGGGTGTGTAACTCATGGATCCAAATACTGCTAATGCTGAAACAAATGAACTACTGTCTTCAACAGAAAATTAAAATTTTAAAAATCACCTGTTTTGACAAGGCCTGAGGCTGTTAAAATTCCATGTGCCTTTTCTCGCTTGGAATGATATATGAAGCCTTCAGTTGATAGGATGTTCTGCCATAGGTTCTATTATTAAGCCATGCGAAGAGGCATTGGCAATTATTACTGATTTTATTTTAGGCATCAGTACAGAAAAGTAGCTGGAAGAAGTCCTTATCAATCAGTTCTCTCACTCTTTCCAGACTGATGTCCTACAGACAAAATGCAACCATCTTTTCAAAGGAAGTGAGTGGGTTTTCAATACCACAAAAGGTCAACCACTCTCAAAAAATTAAGTTCTTAGAAGTTCTGGTGTTATTTAGTGGGGGAGGGGGGGGGGAAATGAACTAAATGATAACAGCATAATGCAGTTAGCCCAGCAACAAGCTTCCAGAAAAGAACTGAGTCTCTAAAGAAAATACCAGAAAAGAAATCATTAAATCTCTGAGATGGAGATGTTGATAGGAAGCATTCTCAGGGTGCCCAGGAACAAAAAGGGGTTTAAAACACATAAAAAGCTACTACACTTTGCCATAGCTGGGACAAAAATTATGAATCCTAGGAGTTAGTACTGGAAAGCTTGGACACAGCACAGTACCTACAGAAGTTTATTTAGTAATGACATGTAAGTCTGAATGCTTAAACCCCACGGGATCAGGTTCTTGGCTGAAAAAAAGAACTGAATGCAGAGCAGATTTCTTGCAACATCTTTGAGGCAAAGTGGCCTGGTTTTAGCATTTCCACAAGAGACACAACTAAGACCTATCGGTCTCTGTGTCTAAAAAACCAGACGTGAGAGTCATCAAAGAAATGTGAAACATCCTCTAAACCTGGACCTGCAAAGAGCGTCACTTTTGTGCGGTTTCCTGCACACCCTGACATGCCTCCTGCAACCATGGGCACCATCACTACAGCAGGGCAAGAAAATGCTACAAGGAGAGAGAGCAGAGCAGAGCAGAGCTGGGCAGGCCACTGCTGGCTCCCTTTCCATGCACTGCATGACTTATTTATATGTATTAATAAACTCTCCTTGTAGTAGTGCACAGCCCGAAATTCAGGGACAAAGAAAAACACAAACATGCAACTGTAAACACCACAAATCTCCCCAGTGTGCTCAAGTAAATCTGGATTATTTTCATGTATCTGTGCTGATCAGCAGGAAAAGCACTGAGTACAAACACATGCTGGTTCGGATTTGGGGTTAGTTTGGTTTTTTTGAGAATAAAAATCCTGTTGCTGCACTTACAAAGATGATGTCAGATGCTTTAACAGATGAAATTACATAAGGAGAAAACAGTTACCTTCCAACAAGGTTTTCTGTGTTAACCTGGCACCTTGTTAACACCTTAACTAAGGCAACAGATTCCAAGCTCCCATTCTGGAAAAGTGATTTAACTCTCACAACTTGTTTTCCTTTTCCTCATCGTAATCCTGTGTCCTTCATCTCATCTTAAAATCTAAATATAAATAACGTAACTAGTGAAGAAAAATTTCAGTGCACGTCAGAGGCCTCTGCAGATCTCTATAAGCAAATTTACTGGAAGAGCTGGGGTGGAAACATGGAATCAAACCTGGCTACAGCTCACAGGCTGATGTTGGGAAATTACAAAACAATGACGGTACCCGCTGGCCCAACTCAGCTTTTCTTTTTGATGGTAAGACTGTCCCTGCTCTGAGTGGGGTCTGAAGAGGGAATGGTACAGGTCCAGTCTACCAACATAGCATTGTTTAATGCTTTTCAACTTCTTTAGAACTTCAATAGACCACTTTCAAAAATACCCCTTTCAACAAAACTAAGCAAAACCAAGCTATCCAAAGCATCGCGACGAATTAACCATAAAGGTGGAAGACAAGAGCAGATAAACTGAGACCTGGACTTCAAGAGTTCGTCAGAAATTTATTCCTTCCTTCTCACTCCTTTTACTTCAGGGCCTCCACCTTTAATCTAAATGTTATATTCTGAAACTATGGGTTTGTGGCATTTAGGTGTGTTTGCAAGGCACTTCAAAGGTTAAACTTAACTAATAGAAGTGATTTCGTAACTTTAAACCATCTATTAAAATTTTAATAATTGATATTTTTCATTTCTGTTCCAAAATATGCAGCAGGAGCGCTACATGAAAGATGTTACAGTGCAGTCTCTACACAACATAGAGAAGAAATTTTAGATTAGATATTAGGAAAAAAGTCTTAGGTGTGAGGGTGGGGAGGCCCTGGCACAGGTTGCCCGGAGAAGCTGTGGATGCTCCATCCCTGGAAGTGTCCATGGCCAGGCTGGATGGGGTTTGGAGCAACCTGGTGTAGTGAAAGGCATCCTGGCCCATGGTGGGGGAGTTGGAACCAGATCACCTTTAAGGTCCCATCCAAACCAAACTACTTTTATGATTCTATGATTCTATGAGTCTAAGAAACCAGAAACAGCATAAATACTAAATAAACCGCTTCCACCTGCCATTCAAAGGAAACTGCATACACAAATAACAACTGTACAAACCTCCACACCCTCCCACATTAGTATGTGGGCATCAAATTTGACTCTGGTTCTGTATTTTCAACCCTCTGGGACAAAGCAGAAACATCTGCCTTTATTTCAGCTGCCACTATAACAGTAAGTTTCAAGATAAATCACCCTCTATGAATAATTAATACTGCTTTCTCAGTTAGATTTGCGATTATTAAGTCATTATTTGTTTGTTTTCGCTGATGATTAATCTGTTTTCCCTTCTCTCATTTAGTCATACAACTCTGGAGGAAAATTAAACCGTCAGATAATTCGCAAATTCTGGTTAGAATTGAGCAGTCAGCTCTTAGGAGTTTTGTATTTTAAAATCTCCAGCTGAAAAGGTATACAGACCAAAGGATAATCCTCAGTGGGGTTTCACGTGCTCAGAAACAGCCTCGGATTGGGAAGCCCTGCAGCAGTGGGAGGTGTTGAGGTTGGTGCACTGAAGCCCAGAGAGATGAGTATCAGTCATCAGACACAATTTTTAATGAGGATCACACAAAGAAGGGTTGGGACAGGAATGAAGCAGATTCCATGTCTTTAGCAAACTATTTCCTCTCGCTTTTTGGGAACAGGAGATCTGAGTCTGTAATTCTCAAAGCAATCAAGGCAATTATCCCCCCAGCCATTTCAATCACCAACACCATAGAAAGCCACCAGCATTTCTCACTGGGTTTGTCTCCTGTTGGACTGGTCTGTTAAATCAGCACAGGGAAGTCTGGCAAGAGGCAAAGATGCAACAAATTAGGTAGCAAAAATGCACAACGTAATTGAGGAAATAATCTGAAGAAAGACTTGGTAGTGAGGGGAGGAAACTGTTTTCAGAGAGATCAATTCCTTAATTTGACTTACCCAACAGCTAAACAAACACTAGAGCCAAAACCCAGCACACAAATGGGAAGTGGGGAATGCACAAAGACTGTAGCAGCCCTAATCCTACATCAATAAAAAACATTCCTCAAACTACACTTGAGGAAAGAGAAGGAAAACAGGGGTTTGCAGGATCAGGAAGACACAGGGAATTAGGCATTCCCTCTGAAGTTCCTCCGAGCCCTGACACCGAACTGGAATAAACTGAGCAGAGATTTGTGGATGCTTTATCTGCAATGAAAAATAAAACCTCTTCCTGGAGGTGACTTCTTGCAGTTCTAGGATCAGGGAGGTCTTTGGACAGAAATGTTGCTGTGATGCTGAGGAGGATATTTAGAAGTCTTTGTGTTCAGAAGGACATAAGCCTACTGCCACCTCATTGCCAAACCGGTGGCACATGTAGGGAGTAACTAAATAAGATCTGCTAAACAGCCAAACTACAAGTGAAAGAACTACTCTGACACTCTGACGTGTAAATAAAGATACTGGAAGTAATTCAGTGGAAAAAACATTTGCTTTGCTTATTATCAGGGATATTGCCAGAAGCAAAATATACTCACATACTTTTAGTTTAATTTCAAAACTGGTGTGAAAGTCACAGGTTATTAAAAACCCTGAATAGGAGACACTGTTCTGACCGACCATTTCCTAAGCTTTATTCACCACCATTCATTCCTGGTGTTTTTCAAGCCAGTATAATGAGTCATTCACTGGTTAAATCAGGAGACTGCGAGACTGAGCTTCCCACTATATTACTGTCTTATTTTGTAGCCTGAGGCAAAGTAATGATCTCTTCTCAGTCTGTCTATATGTAATATGCACATTATGCTTCTCACAGGGATATGATTCGTTCACTGATGACAAAAAACATTTTGGTGTTCTCAGAAAAGCAGCATCATAAATTCACAAGAGGTAAGCAACAGAGCGAAAACAACGGCCTTCTTATGCCAGTGCAGCTGGACAATTTAAAAAGTTACAACAAACTCTTTACCTAGAGTTGTACCATTCTGCAGCTTTAAGTTCTCCAAGTCCAGTGCCCACATAATAATGTGGGAGGGTGTGGAGGTTTGTACACTTGTTATCTTTGTTTTTTGTACTTTTAAAAAAATATAAACTAAATTTTAAAAAAAAGCATTCCCAAGTCATCTTCCAGCCTTATAAGCATAATGTTGGCCAGAAGAGAAAAGTCAGAAGTTCATCCTGCCCTCAGAGAAAGATCCCCATTTGACTGTTCCAGGAATTCTAATCTGGAGCCAGAAGGGATGAGATCTTCCACATCATCCCACGAATCCTGAGAGAGAATGGGAATGGCAAGACTTGAGCTCTGTCAGCGCGGGAGGAGGGCACAAGCCAAGAAGAACGAGGGTGATGCCAGGGAGCACATGAGCACAAGCTGAACTGGAAAGCTGATGTGGGAGAAGGAGTTCAGGAAAGCAACCAGATAAAATGGGGAGCACAGAATTTGCCTCTGCAGTTAAAGAGGCTTGCTCATTTACTTTATCAGAATTCCACTGGAGCCTTTGTCAGCAATGCAGGTGCAGAGACTGGTAAGGGTGCATTTCTTCAGACATGCACAGTATGGAAGAGGAGTTCCAGCAGTTCTGCAGGAGCATTTTGCAACACCTTCTTCTGTGAACTAGTTAGAAACTTCAGCTATCAAAGATGTTATCTGCTTCCAGAGTCATCTTTCTAGCTCATATTTTACTTTGTTCTTAGATGCAAAGCATCATGTACAAATTACACATTTTCATAGGCTTTGGTTCCCCCATCCCATACCTACATTCTCCTTCCCTGTTTTTAAAAATCCATCTGAATTATTCATTGTACAGTTCCTAGACTCAGAGTTATTGGGTGAAAAGGCAAAATTATCCTTCAATCCTCAACTTTTACTCCCTAGGAACAGATTGATTATTTAGAAGTCACAGGTATTCCCTTCAGAAGTGTCGAGGAATGTTTTGGAAGGAATTTTTTTTTAACCTACTGTAATGCAACTTGGCAGAAACATGGTTTTCCCTAATGAAGTCTTGGCTTATTTATCTATATTTATCTTGAACACAACACAGAAAAATTCTGTGAATTAACAAAACCAGTACATGTTTCTATGTAGCTACTCAGGCCCCTGTATGGAACAAGCCTGTAGGTGTATTTATGCAGCAAACAAATTACATATGTGGGCAGGCAATAGTAACAGTACCTTTTATCACATCTTATCTACATTTCCAGCATGTCAACAGCACAGAAGTGAGAATCTTGAACAAAGAGGAAGATTTTACACTGAGACTTAGTCATTTAATTGACAACAAGAACAACAAAGTTTATTTTCAGAAATGTTTTACCCTGAAGTATCCCAGTTTAGGTTTTGTTAACAGGAGTTGCAGTGGATCCCAAATTCTGAAATGCTACACAGAGAGAGATGCAGTCAGACAAGGCTACCTATAGTCCTTAATTCCTTACAAATCTCGAATGACATCCAACCACAAGCAGGAAATCACTGCAAAAATATGCCTTAAGACTCTTTCAGAGATTCATGAGAGCTTTAAACAGACAATAAAACAAGTCCGCAGTTAAACTTACCATCCACCAGCAGCAAGTCATTAGTTGCAAATAAAATACATCCACTTAACAAATAGGACTGGAATCACAAGTCATCCCAGCTTTGTATTAGAGGGACAGCATTAGCATCGACAAGACTCCCAAAATGAGCAAATTTAAAGGACAGGACAATTAAAATGTTAACCGCTGCCTGCAGCTTTGCAAAAGCGTTCTCAACATTGCTACCATCAAACAACTGCCACTTCAGATGGAGTGAAACGCCAAGGCCCTGTGCTTTGTTCTAATTTGAACTGGATCTACAGCACAGGCTCTGGATATACAACAAACTGGAGTCACAGATTAGCTCAGGCAGATAAACTGAACTCTCCAGATACTGCTCTGTACCAGCCAACAAAGTGCTGTGGAGAAGATGACACCTCCCCGACACACACAGAGTTCTGCCCTGGTCTCCACACACCTCCCAGAGAGACTCAACCTGTCCCCAGCAACAACTCCTGACACTTCAGCCATGGTGAGGAGATTTAAACTGAGATTCCTAAACTGAAACTTCAGCTGTGTCAGGAATCGTTAATCCCTCTATACAGTAACCAGGAGCCAAATCCATTTTGTGATGAAATAAAAGGACCTGCAGGGCCATCAAACCTGCCAGGGGCGTCGCTGCAAAACACAACACAGGTACAGGAGGTCAAAGCGAGGTCACATTTCCATATTTCATGAGATTTGCCAAGTTTGAAATTAGAGGCAATCACACAATAAATCTCAAAACACGCCAGTAGGAAGATAAAAATTCCCCTTGGTTAACAAACAAATCAAGACAAGAACATACGAGAGTCTCAGATACAGCAGAAAGGAGAGCAGATCAAACCTATCTCAGAAAAAAAAAAAAAGCAGAGAACAGTAATTATAGGCAAGTATTTTTGTCTTCACTACAGATACAGCCTTGACATTTCCACTCTCTCACAGAAACTATGTATTTAAAGTGAAAATATGAAAGTAGTAAAAGGCAACTGTCAACTGCTGCATGTTCATTGACTCTATGTCAATAAAGGCCGGAGTGTCTCTACTTTGCAATTATTTTTAACCTATCTCTGCACAAGGAAGAGAGCCAGGGGAGAATTAATGATAACAAAGTGTTTTAGTAACTGACTTGCATTGAATTTTACAAATTTACAGCAAAGCTGAATGTCAATAGATACCAAATTTACCAGCCTCCAGCTTCATGCCAATGTACGAGCGAAGAGGAGCATCAGCCCATCAGACTCCAAAAGATCTGCCTTTGTTTTCACTAACCAAAACCACCAATGGTAAAAAAATTTAAAAAAAACCCCAGGAACATATGTCTAATAAAGCAAATTAGGTAGTATGTGAACAGCTAATTGTGAAAAGAGCAACCACGGGGTGGGGGGGAAAAGGATGTCATAGTGATTATAAAATTCCTTTTGTAGTCCAATGGTTACAGAAAGAAACAAAAAACCATCCTGGATTCTTTCTTTTGAAAAAAATCCTTGTGCTACCATCAAAATTCCATGAGTTTCCGGTTCTCCCAATACATTAAATCCATCAGTGATGTTCATAAAATTTCTCTTTTGTTAAGAAAGATTGTGTATATACACATCATGAAGCCAAGAACTCAGAATAAATTCCTCCATCCCATATACCATGAGCATTATCTCACATACTTGCACTGAGTTTCCTTCACATTAGAGTGAGAGATGAGAGATAATGGGACTCAGCAACATCTGGCAAGCCTGAAAGGAACAAGCCATTACTGTCTTCTCTTTTCACAAAGCCATACCCTCCCTTTCTGTCACTCCCTTCAGCCAATGCCCATTTACCTAAATCTCATTCAATTATAAAAGAAAATAATTGTAGAGTTGAGATCCCTTCAGCTTCTTCAATTCTTTTTTGACAGTCCTTGAATTTTTGGTTTATTTATGTGCTGAGGACAGGAGCTGCCTATTAATGTGTGCTCACTCTGTGCTGCTGCCTGGCATGATTCTTGCAGAGGGAACAACTCAACAGTTACAACCACATGGATTAAGTCAAATACTGCCTATACAGAAGGCTTGGAAAAGATGGTGTTAAAAACTGGTCTGGGCACGCAGAAAGAGTAGAATTAAAATAATTTCCTAATATGAAAGAAACTGTTTTAAAAGGTAAGGGATAATGGACTCCATGTGTAAGAAGATAAGAACAACCTCCAACAGCAAAACCTTGAATAAATTCTTAGAGAAGTACAATTAATTTCATTAGTCCTTGAGAAGAAACCGTACCTATCAGTGTATTATTTTACTCATACTTTTCCTATGCTACAAAATGTCTGGTGAATAAAAAGGGTTACATAGCAGCTTATTATTATTAAAATATGATGACTGCGCCTGTGTCTCCCCAAGCAGCACAAAACTCCAAACTCATATCCTCTGAAAAATCTTTTCATTTTTATAAGCCATCTGTCAACAGGCCATTTCTACTCTGCCTTCCCTTTGATCATACAGTCCTAATTTTCTCAATGTGGCAATTAATCTCTTTTCCCCTCTGATTTTTATATAAAAATATTAGAAAACCCTCCGAAGCCTTCACATTGTACACTCAGCTAATATATGCAGCCTTGTATTCCTATAATTATCCCTTCCCCCCCCCCCCTTTCTCCCTTCTCCCTTTCAGATGCCATCCAGCATATCCCCTTTCAATAGGACCACATGATCTTTTTGTGCTCACCAAGTACCTATCCAGGGTGCTACAAGCTGTCCTGTACCAGATATAATCACCACCACCCACAACTCTGTTCCTCAAATTACCGGGAGAAATCTCCAGGCTCTTTTTCCTCTGGCAAACTACGCAGTTTGGTATCATGTCTCCCGTTCATGCAGCACACTCTGCTAAGGAAGTGAATGGTGTAGATGTCAGGCAGAAATTGTGTGTGTGCTTGAAATTCTCCACTACTCCAGCACGTTGTCTCGTGCTCACATTAGGTCTTATCCCCTTTAACAATAATAATAATAATAAAAAAAATAATAATAACAAAAAAAAAACCTTTCCTAGAATGAATCTTTTGAAGAATAGCTACTGAGACAGTCTTTGGGAAAATAAAATCATTCACTTGAAGAGAAGCAGAACATTTAACGTGATTGGACACATCATCCTTTCCCCGAGTATTCATTTCATGCGCAAAATCCTTTTGATGCTTTATACCTTTAGTGTCACAATAAAAAAATCTTCTTATTACTGAAGAGAGATAAGAGAGTAAACAGCAGCTGTGTGATAGCACTGATGTAGCAGAACATATCCCCGCGAGGATTCTTGACCTTTCAGCCTCGGTTTTCAGTGCTGCAGCTAAAAATATCTTTCCTCCACTGACAAATATTACAGCTCCATGCTGCAGAATAGCAATGAGGAGCTTTATGCTCTAATGGCTTTGCTATAAATAGAATCTCTTCAATGCTAAAAGCTCTTCATTAAAAGGATTAGTGACTACAACACACAACAGGAACAACCGATACCAAACCTCGGGCTTTGTAGCACAGGCTGATTTTAAATTTACTAGATTTAAGGTTTCTAAAGTAACTGTGTAATTTGGTGAGCAAAGTAGAATGAAAAAGGGTTCCCTTCCCCCCCTCCGTGCAACATTTTGGAGAGCTGTCTTTGATATAAAATTAATAGTTTGAGGAATCGGCTTCCTAGTACTCTCATTTTCTCCAGTTCAATGCCAAATTGACTGTATAATGCAATGTCAAAATGAAGAACAAAGTCACAACAAAACTGATGTCAGTACTTGAGCATAACAAATGATCAGTTTTCTGCTGGAGCAGAAAAATTTTCTCCCCTGCCTGGTTTAAGATGGGGCCACAAATCCTGCCAGGGCTGGGCTGTGGCTCTGTCACGCTCGGCTGTGCTGCAAACGAGTCACATCTGGGGACTGAGGTAGGAGGGGGACAAAGTCGGGGACAAAAAGATCAGCAGAACGGAAATCCCACTTACCACTTCAGGGTAAACAACAAACCCAGCCTTAGGAAGTTACTTGGAGAAACACTGCCAAATACACCATTAGACTGATGTCTCACTAACACCGTGCCATGGGAAAAGGACCGGAGACAAGATGCAATTCGAGCAGAAATAAGGCACATTTTTAAAGTGATGAGTTATCCCAACATGGCACCAGTGAAAGACTGACTAGGAAGTCAGAAAATTCAAGGGGAAAGATAAATATTACTTGCCAAATGTGACACAAAATGACCACCTATAAATATTAGAAAATACAAGCTTGTCGAACACTCTGTTAACAAAACCGTGTCTCAGGCACTCAGAGATTTTTAAACTTCTGTGACACAAATGGTGGGGTGTGTGCAGTCAATCAGCGAAACACAACCTCCTGCACGACTAACAGGATTGGAAGACATGCAGTAACCCTGCACATCCGAACTTTTCCATCCTCAGAGGCAGTTTACAAGCTCCCACCTAAGCCTGGACTACCAGGCCACCTCTCCATGAACCAACCATGCCAAGTAACAATCAGCCTCAGAAATGGGCTACTACATATTCTAAGCACCACTCAGCCCTGAGCCCCTACAAGCAAGACCTCAGCTTCCAACAGGAGGGAACAGAAAGTGATCAGAGAATGTGCACTGAGAGGGTGTATCAAGCTTTCAAATCACTGAGGTTGTTAAAGAAAGGAACATCTGTCTATGGAGCCATTCTATATTTTTAATTGACAATCCCATTGCCCATCAATGAATTCCACTCATGGGACTTTGATTTAATTTTTTTTCCCCCGAGGTTCTGCAAATAGGTTTTTGCTTCAGCACTATTAACTTGTTTGAATCAAAGCAGATGTGTTAATGTTATTCAATTTATTATTTTTTTTAATAAAAAAAACATAGTTTTGATTAGTTGGACTAATGGCACATTTACCTGTATTCTAGGTTTTCCTCTTTTATATTTGTTTCTTGTTAGAGAACAGAAATTTTATCAAACATAATCCAAATTTAGATTACCCAAATAATGAAGGATGGCTTTCCTCCCCCCCCCCCCCCCCCCGAGATTTAGACAAATGGCAAATTTTGATTGCCTGCAAAAATTCATAATAGGAGAGCTGCATAGTGGTTTTTTTCATTTTAAATTAGAGAATTTGCTACTAACATGCCATATGCTGTGTGATATGTTTAACAGAATGTTACACTTCTAATTGCATACCAATCAAGGGCTCGTATTTTCCAACAATTAGCAGAGTAAAGTATAAATTTCCTGGTGTCATTGGTGCTTTCAGGCATCCAGCAGAGCCTACGATAGTTTAATCCACACATCTTCCAAATCACAAACATCATTTGGCTTCAGTAAGAGACCTCCAGACAAGACTGAAAAGGAGAGGATGGGCAGAGAGGAGAAAGAAAGATGTATTTCTACTGACAGCCCCATCCTTGTATCTTCCCAGGATTGCCCACATAAGTTCTAGGACATTCAACAGCAAAAATGGGGTAGGGATCTCAGCTGGGATTTTATGGAGTCAGCTGGAAAAATCAGGAAACAGCTCTCCAGGTAGAGCTCAATAACTTCCACTTTTTTAGGAAGCAGAAGGTATCCAACCCTGATTTTCACCATACAGCTTTCAAAAGTTTTAAAGACATTTTAGGCTGACTACGGTTCATTATTTATTTGTATCTACTAACTTACTTGCTGATATTCAAATTTCACTAACAATGATGAGTCTTCCTATCATATCATTTATTATTTATGATGGAGCAGGAGTGAGCTACTTAATGAATAGCAAGATGACTTGGATTCACTTTAATCCCTGTTTCAAAACAGAAGGAATCTCCAGTGACTTTTCTCCCAGACATTATTACATACAAGTCAAATTTTACTGAGTAAAATATTTACTTGTGTTCATTCCAGTGTTTGCAAACTTTATTAAATTCAGTTTGCCATCAGAATATGAAGTAATGATAGTTAAAGACTAATCACAAATCACTGTTTATAAAGATATTGTGCTATTAATTGCCAGATACCATGTACTCAAACTTAATTTCGAGTGAAATGCTCAGGGCAATTCTACTTTAGCACTGGAAATATCTGAACCTGCACTTCCATCTCCTGTTTCATCAGTGGTGTCTCATAAAACCCCTTCCTGCAGCCTCCTCTCTAGATGTTAGCATGTCAAGAAAGGCACAGAAGTCATCACTACAGTGTTTCAGTTGAAAGCTCCTTCCCAAAGGTAATTCAAAGGCTCCATAACTGCAAGTTTGTGTGTGGTATTACCCAAGGGTATCCAAAAGATACTGGCACATGGGAATATGCACGTTCTTAGCATGATCTTCCATGAATGAAGAAAATAACTGAACATTCAAGGGTCACATTTGGAACCTGTGCAGCTGAGAAATGTCCCCTACCCACACAGAATAGTGAGTTTATAATTAGAAAAGTAAACTATAATATAACTGAAGGCACAGACAACCTGCTTCCAAAGTCCAAGGGAGCAGCATTTCAGTACCTACAGAAAACAAAGTGTGGATAAAATGCAGTTCCTGGGCAAAATAACATCGTTGTTTTACTGCAATTTTTTGGTCCCTTAATCATTAAATTTAGACATGTAACAATTTTTTGCTGAGTTAGTGTCATCAAACCATCCAACTTAATTTGACTAAAGGTTTGCTGACTGTTATGGCTCTCTGTGGCAAATAAACAGCTCCACAGTCTGAAACTCCAGATGAATGACAGAGGTAAATGCCATCTGTGGTACTTTACATAAATTAGATAAAACAACTGGATTGTTACCAAGTTGCCAGCACCAATGGAATGCAAAAGACACTTAAAAGGAGAACAAGAAGGATTCAGAATGATGATATTAAGAGTTCATAATCTTGCACAATACATTGCCTAAGAAACATTTCATTGCAAGAACAGGAGGGAACCTGTGCAGGCTAATTCTGCATGATGATCAAGTTGCTGGGTTGGTTTTTTTTTTTTTTTACTCTCTCAAAATAACAGAAGAATTTCATTGTCTGCCACCATGCCTTCTGAAGAACAGCTTCAAGATTATCATCACCAACCTCTGTGACAAGCTGCCTCCCCTATCAGACGTGTGTCACTGCATGTCACAGTCCTCTCCTCTCTGCTCATTTTTCCTTGTCTGAATCACGCACAGCTTCCTCAACAGACCCCCCTGTACAAAACCATGTACTGTGACAGCCAGAAAGCCAAAACAATTCCTCACAAGCCAACAATCCTGTACTGCTGCATTTTCATTCCTTGACTCGTGTCATCCCAGCATGTTTTTTACCTTTGTGGAGTATGTATTGGCTGTGCAGCGATTTCTGAGTATTACTGATCCCAAAGGACTGCATGAACTGTGCTACAACCTTCCCAAAAATGTGACTACTGTGTAACAAAAACTAACCTAAACTCGAAATTCACCTGCATGACTGGGGTCCTGAACAACTGCTGAATTTCCAGCCAGTAAGGCTTCACACCGCTTTATTACACTATTGGTCATGGTGCTGAGTACCTGAAACTTGCAATGTTAGCAAAATTAATTTCTAAAAATGTTAGTGGCCTAATTGTTTTGCATTTACCTAAAGTGACTACATTATTATCCACCTTACACATTCAAGATTCTACGAGAGAGACATTAGAGAGACAGCAGCAACTTTCTGAACGCTGTGTTTGTTACTCACATTGGTCTTAATACGTGAGCTTTGATACGAGCCAGAAGGTTTAACAAGCTGGATTTACTCCATCACTGCCGTTTCAAATTCATGTTTGTGAGAAGGCAACCTTGGTTTCAACAGTTTACACCATGTTCTGTGAAATACTAAATATTCACTATGACTTTGGTGGTTAATAAAGGACAACAGAGAGTCTTGGAAATGAAAGCACAGATTCACTTTAAGGCAGAGATCATTAAGGATCCCTGTCAGGAACAATGCTACGGAAGATCTAAGCTTGTCAACCAGATCTAAGAAAACAAAAACCACACTTTTCACCAGACACAGACAAAGGCTACTGAGATAATTGTGGGGTGGGAAATTAAAAAAAAAAAAAAAAAAACCACATGCTATCAAAGGGACTGGGAGAGTCAGTCCTGACTGCTGTCTGGAGATGCACAAAAGAAAGAGCAAGAGTGATAAAAGGCAAACATCAGAGACTGAGAAAAGCTGTTTAAACTAAAGAACAATATTGACATGAGAACAAAAGGGCTGGAAATGAGTCACAAATAAATTTAATCTTGAAATTCCTACTCGCAGCAAGGATCTCAGACGGAGCTCAATAAGTTTACAAAAGGCTCTCCAAACAAAATGATATTGAGACACCTTCTGCAGTCAACTTCTGAATTAAATAACATAAAGATGCACATTTCATGTGACGAGATTAATTTAAAGCAATACTCAGACAATACAAAGCACTATCTACCAAGCACCCGTGAACAACAAATAATTTCCTTCAAATACAGCTGAAATTTTTAACAAAAATATAGTTCATAATTAGTGAACGGTGAGCACATTTCTGAGTAATACCTTAATTGGGAACAGATGTTCAGAAACCCACTGGCTGACCCAGCAAGTTATACAAAATTATACTCACTAGGAAAGCAGAAGAGGTCATTTTGACTCTTAACAGGCAAAGTTCAGGATGTTCACTACAACTGATAACTGTTCACTGACCTTATTTTCATCCCAGTCACGAAACTTAGATTTATGTTTCTCACTTATTTTTCATTTTCTTTGTTTCACAATCACCGTTTGGCTATTTGATTAGTGAGAGAAACCTGGATGTTTTCTTTCTGGAAGTGAAGCATACATAGGAAAAACTGACCATAAAGCAAGAGGTGATGCAGTTTTGGGGAGTTAAACACCATGAAGAAGCTCACTAGGCAGGACTGCGTGGACACTCACCCTTGTGGGCTCATCTCCTGTTTTGAGAGGTTTCTACACGGGCCTGAACTCCTGGGTGCAGTGAAGGAGCTATAAATATGCCTCATTTTAAACAAGGGGTTCTGAATTCAAGTGATCTAATGTGCAAAGCCATGTTTTATTGGCTAGCAGTCCGAGTTCTGAGCAGGGCAAAGCCCAAGCCAAGAAGCCCTGACAGATCCGAGCTCTGATCCCCCTGCTCAGCAGTGCTCCAGCTGGAGTCTGGAGTTTGTGTGCAGCATCAAACCAACTCTGAGACTTCATGTCCCGCTAAAACAAATTTGCTAAATGCTCCCACAGCTGGGAGCACTGCTGGAAGGCTTCCAGCCAGCACCATTTGAGGCTGGTGGCACTCGCTGCTGCTCTGAAGTTTCTGATTTATGGTCTCCAACACTTCTAATACCTGGGTTTTTCCTTTAACTTGAACAACCCAACCCCATCTCTCACTCAGAAAACTGACAGTTGACTCTTTATCAAAGCACAGAAATGTAATTATCCTTTAACACTGCTTTTAATTATTGAGGATTGCTGCTGCTGCTGCCTTTTTTTCTTTCCCGAAGTTTTCACATGAGGCAACCAATTATTTCTCTGTGTAATTCCAGATACTGCTGAGACATTTTACCCTTTCTATATCCTACTACCACTTTTAATTAAGATTTTTCCTTATTTCATCTCATGTGTCTGGCCTTGATATAGAAATTCTGTAACAGCTCTGTATGTGTTTGATATTATTGAGCCACAACTTCATATGATACCATACTAAATGTAATGAGTAATAAAAACCAACTTGAGTATCACTTGATGAAAGTCCTTCTGTACAAAGCCATCCTACAGAACACATTCGCTCAGCTCCTCTTTTATACCCTAAAATAGAAAAAAAATAGCCCTTCTCCTTCTGTAACTTCTTTTAATGTGTCAATAGGTAATCAGAAATGTTACTGAAGTGAGCCTGAATTTCTGCTTAGTAAGGAAACAGGTATTAAATAAAAATTAAATTAAATAAAAAATAAGCTCCCTATTGAGTATACAGTCTGAAGAAACACACACAGTCACAGCTCAAGAAAGGTTTTGTTTGATGGGTTTCCTTTGTAAAACAAAATCAATTAATGATTCAAATCAACCAAATGAAATTAAATTTTATGATTGTTTAATCCAAAATTCTTGGGTAAAAGAAATAAGTAAAAATACATTTAAAAAACCCCACCAAAAGTAAAATCTAGTTCTGATATTATTTTACTGAAGGTACAATGGATAGATGTGACAGGCTAAGAAAAATCACAAAATGGAGGGAAAAAATCTCTTATGCTAAAAAAAAAGACAATTAGCTGTCAAATTTGAAAGAGAAAGACTAAAAAGGAGAAAATGAGAGAACATGAAAGAGAGCACTTCAGTCAAAACGTGTGTTTCTTCATACAAATCTGTCTGTTCTGGTCTCTGCTTGTACTGTCGAGTTGGAAGCTATTAATTTCAGAATTACAAGGCTTATTGAGCTGGATTTATGTTCTTTGCAGTTGTTAATTCACTTCTGCTTCCTTGATGAAATAAAGGACTACTCCAGAATGAGCAGTGAAAGTGAAACCTACTTCCCTCCCCTCAAAACTTCCACTTCTACTGATGGGAGGTCACACTGGCCTTAACCAGTGAGTCAAACTACACAGGGCGGGGGAAGAATATGTGCAAAAATACTTGGAAAATCTTGCTTCAAGTAAAATACAAAACTAAGGCAGAAACGTTCAATTCATCTTAATTAAGTACAAACTTTAAACTGCGGCAGAGAACACGAGCACTTCTACGGATAAGACATCACGGTGCAGTGAAATGATACAATTTATTAGTAAAAGAGAGTCTGATCCCAAGCACAACACAGCCAGTGAAACAACTGCCCCATTTACGGCATCCATGGCCTCCAGTTCCAAGCACGTGTGTTATTTTTTCTTCATCAAATAAAACAGAAGCTGAAAAATGTCAGAACCCAGAGAAGGAAAGCTCAGCCTGTGCATTCTGGACTCCCTTCTGGTTTCCTGCCCAAAACCAAATCACACCTTAAGCCTGTGCTACACGGGCTATTCAAAGTATTCCTCCACCACAATTAGCATATTTTCCATTTCTCATTCTCTACACACTTAGCTGTACAATTCATTTAATTGCTGGGCAATTAAAATCTTGCCTGATCAAAGCATTTTTCTTGCCTCTCTTGTTAATACATACATCTTCTGATCTCTTTTCCATTTTTTAATTGTCCACAAGCTGAAGGATAATTTTTTTCTGAATTTTTATTTAAATGGTATCTTCTGTATCCATCAAAGTAATAGAAATTTATTTCTCTGCAGATTCACTGATAGTTTTTCATCAACGACTTTACAAGAGAGCTGTTTTGTCTTTTCAGTCTTCTCCCTTACAATTATCTTTACACAGCTCTTTTTGAACACATTGTCATAATTATTCCGGTTGCTTTTCATTTTTTAATTTGGATGTTGAATTAATCTATTACTCAATTTACTTCTAACAATGCCTAGAAAATTAGGTACCTTGAATAACCGCGTAACAATTTATCATCATTATGGTGTTCCTCAATCACCTGTTATGGCTTCACTGAAATGTCATAGGCAATACTCCTGCAAAGAAGTAAACTACTCACAGCTGCTCTATTTTTTTCCCCCTTAAAAATATAATGGTTTTGTAAATGAAATATCGAAAATGAAGTCCCACCTCTGCAGTTTTTCTCCCCTCCTTGAGACCTCGGTCCTCTGATGGATTCCTGGAGATCAGTCAACTCTTGATTTTGCTAATTAAAGGAATGCAGCTCAGAGATACTGAAACTCAAAGCAAGCAAAACTGGAGATGTCCACTGAACTCACCTGCCAGATTTACTGAGCTTTGGAGAACTGATCGAGCTTTATCCAGTGCAGTATCTCTACAGCATAAACCTGGCAATAAATCTTCATTCCTTGATCACCTCCAAAACTTTAAATTTTCCTACTCTGGTTTGATTTGAGCTCTTCAGTAAGAAGCTTCCCATGGGAGGTTTCAGTACAGGCTTGGACAAACATCACAAACCATTGCTGAATTACTCTGGTAGCTCAGAGACTCTTCAATAATTTCCAGTCACTTCAGACAGTAGACCTGAACTTGTAGTAGATTTCTTCGTTACCACTCTCAGAACAAATAACATTCTTTTCTGGACTACATTTCACCCATTTCATTTATGGTACTTTGGTTTTGGAGATTACTGCAAGATGATAAGAAATACAGAGGGATGACAGGATGAGGGGCAAGGGTTCCAAACTAAAGATGGTAGGTTTAGGTTGGACTTAAAGAAAAAAATTCCCTACGATGAGGGTGGCAAAACAGTAGAACAGGTTGCTCAGAAACTCTGTGGATGTCCTGTCACGGGAAGTGTTCCAAGTCAGACTGGATGGGGCTTTGAGCAACGTAATCTGGAGTCCTAGATGTCCCTGCCCAGGCAGGGGTTTGGACTAGACGATCTTTGAAGAGCCCTTCCAATCCAAACCATTGTGTGATTCTGTGCAGAAGCCTCATCTCCTTTCAGAGAGATGCTGGTGCTTATCTTTTAGTCATCAGAATACTTTAACAGTTTATTCCTCCTCCTCCTCCGATCTGCTTTTCTTTTGTCTATTTATTTTTAAAGCAAAAGTCAGTAATGATTCACACTGGTGAGTCCCAGACCAGTACTCAAGACTTCTCCATGAGCATCCATTACCTCATTTTCCCTCCTGCCTCTTCTCACTTCTTCCTTAGAAGTGCTGGACCTGCCAGTTCTTTCAGAAATCTGATATGAAGTAACCACTGGCCCTCCACCCAACCTCTCTCAAGCTGTCTGTCCTCACATAAGAGGTTTTGTTAATTCACTGTCACTTTAGGGCGCTCTCTTTATTCTTAGCATCTTTTCTTTGAAATCACTACCGATCCTGTTATGCCTAAAACCTTTTCTCTACAAGTTTTTTTTTCTTTCCAGTTTTGAACAACCAAGGCTTCGGCAGGAATTAGAAACGACACCAGATTCCAAACATATCACAGAATAGTGTATTTTGACATGCAAGACCATTATCTGTGTGCCAGATGCCCCAGTTTCATCAAATTACTCCATTTTTTTCTATGCACTACCCCAGTCCCTCAACACTTCCCAGGAACTGAAGCATGTTGCTTGTTTGACATTGCCAAAATATCCTCCAAAACAGCCCGCACACAAGCTGTTATGATATGAAAGTGTTCCCACCTCTCTTGGATCTTAAAAATAAAAATGAAAAACCTGAAGAGTCTTCTAAATGGATGAGAAAGGTCGGTTACCTTGTAAAATCCATTTATTGCCAGATTGTTTCTCAATTTCAGTCTTCCTGTGAATCAGACTGTGATTTTCTACCTCACAGACAGCTTACTCTTGAGATTTTCTGGCTAACACTCCTGGTATCATCTTTCTAATTATGATAATGGCCAGACTACCGTAATTCTAAAATAGAAATAATTAAAGAATATTTTAGTTTGATGAATGAACCCAATAACACCCATCATTTTTCTCAAGGGCAGACCTTTATACACCCTGCTGATCTCTCTGTATCTCCAAGCTTGTATCTATGTAATATAAATGGTCCTGTCTAGGGCCTAGGAGGGGTCTGTTTATTAAAGGAGAAAGTAAAACTACTTCCTTACAGTTCCCCATTAAAACTAGTCTTTGAATAAACATCCAAGACAGCCTTGGAATTTCAGGAATGAGAGAAGAGCAGCACTGAAGGACTGCCATGACTAAAGTAAATGGTCATGTGCGCAGAGATCCAGCTCATCTCGTGTTAACTGAGTTCATGGGGACAACAAGCTATCAGGGTGTCAGGCTGGCATCCAAAACACAGGCTTGGAGGTGTAGCATTTCCTCACCTACTCACTGAAAGATGCTTTAAGTCATTTTCCCCTGTATTCAGGACGCTGCTGCAATCTGTAAGGGTTAATCACAGAAATTATGGTCTAAGGTCAGGTTGGAAAATGCAAAACAAAACAGGTGTGTAGTTCAGTCATTACTATTTAAGACCAGTAACCTGTGAAAATTGACTCTGATTTGGTGCTCTCTAAAACATGCAATAAATTATTAAGAAAATTAATCTTTTAAAGTTTTGCTTCCATAAGATGTCTTGTGAAACTTAACTGGACCAAACTTCCAAACAAGCTGTAATGAACCATATGCTCATAGAACTCTTCAAAATACTTTTACATCTGCCTCTCCTGTTGATTCCAGATACCTCTGAGGGACAATTTAAAGCCACCTTCACTTCTGAGTTTTTTAGTTCTCTCTAAGTACAATATGCCAACATGATGTAGGTAGACAGACCCTTTACTGTAAGTAAATAATCAAGACCTTGGTTACTGACCATCACTTTTCTTATTTATGATCTGAGCAGAATTCAGCAGCAGTGATTTTAGTCCTCCCTGTAATCTCATAGTAGGAAATAAAATACACTGCATTGTGAAAAGGCAGCCATGATTTATTTAAACATTATAAACCGTCTTGAAATTCATATTTTTCATGAGGAAAGAAGGGAATAATTAATGAAATGAGTGAACGAAATAAAAGAATGAATGAAAGCAAAAAGCTATTTCTGGACTTCTTCCACGGTGAAGCTTGACAAATGCAAGTTTCTTGGAACATTTTTGTTAGCAATACTAGAGTTCATGTATAATCATTGATTTTCAGTTACTCAGTTCCTACAGAGAAAGAAAAGCATTTGCCTGATATATTAAAACCTCCAGCACTTTTCAGTGGGGTCTACAGTTCTAAATTCCTAAACGAAATTTCCCTAATAAATCTTCATTCCTCGTATGAGGATCATCAGCAAAACACGTCTATATCTTGTGATTGCAGGCAGTGAAGGAAGTAATGCTTGTTTTGCTTTATGGAGGAGAACTTACAATAAGTTTCTCTTGTGAAATTTGCTTACAGCCTTCAAAGCGCCAGGAACCTCTCACCTCAGAGGAGCTTCTCATCTGAATGTAGGAATATCCCAAGTCTGGCCTGTTCCAAGTTCAACCAACAGTCTATTTCGAGCTCAGCCTATAAAGTTCTGTGCGTGCGTTTGGACCGGCGATCGTTTTGTTACGAAAAGCAGAAGAGCACCATCAAACCTGAGAAGTGTTAGCTCCCAGAATTCTGCTTCCTTGCAAAACTTAGGGACACAGATCAAACAGAGATTAAAAAAAAAAATCTTGCACAGGCAGCAACTACAAACACCTCGGTCAGATCCTTTTCGAATCAAACCGTGGGGCTTGCACGACACACAGGTTTGGTTCTGATCATTAAACTCTGCAGGCTGTGTTTCCTTGATTTGATCACATTAATATATTCACCTTAAAACCACACCGGTGCCTGCATTTGGTTTGTTGCCCAGCAGTAAAGAGAAAATACGTCATAAATTTTAGAGAACATTGAACTTGGTGGTGGTTCAGCAAGATTATGTTTTTCAATTACATGTGATTTACTAACCTGCCTAACAGACAACTTCATTTTACAGAGATGTCCTAAATCTTAAAATCAATCTTAACAACACATTAGGAACTCTCACTCTAGCCTTTGATATATTTTCTGGGTTTTGATTTCCTCATGCCTTAAATATTTTTCCCTTTCCCAGTCACTTAATTATATGAAATGACAACAAAATTGTTCTCTACAAGTCACTTTTTCCCCCTCCCTCTGACAACTTTCAGAGGTAACTTCTTACCCTCAGACCAAAATTTCAATGTCACCAACTTTTAATTCTACTCTTTGCCTTGCATTTCATGAAAAAAGGACAGGATTGTCAAACTTACATGAAAAATTATTTCAATATGCTTTCCTAGTTTTAGAGATGTAATATTAACTATTCTATGAATTAAATATGCCAAATTTAAAGGAATTTTAAAGTGCAGTTTCTACAAATTTGAATAAGATCCAGTCATTTTTTTAATCAAAACCATGTTAAATATTCATTCAAGCTTCACTGTGAGCACTTATAACAGAGTAAACCCTTCAATGTAACCATCAATATAGCAAAATCCTCAAATAATCATGGAAAAAATTGTATTGCATAAAACTAAGCCAAATTTTTAGCCAATATGTGCAAAAGAATACACTACAATGATGGCTAGTAGCAAAGAGTTCACACTAAAATACAAGTTATTGCTAACATACAGATAAAACTCAAAGCAAAGCCAGGGTGTGATTACAAACAGTGTGAAGATTAAAAAAAAAAATCTGGCTGACGCTACAATATCACAGTATTTTTAAAGTATCTTAGCAGTGACAGCTGTCCAAAATATTGTACAAGGCAGGATGACAAAAGAAAATCTGTAGACTGTTCTCTAATTTTATATATTTTATATATATAATTTTATGTATTTATATTTAATTATATTTTTGTATATATTTTTATATAATAGTCCTCTTGAAGTAGAAATATTAACAGTCAAAGAACAAGATCACTTGCATACACTGACCTCATTACCGGTACTCAGATCACTACCCCGAAAAGAGCTGATTCTTACAAGGCAGTTAAAGGTCAATCACTTCAAAATATCAAGGGAAAAAAAAACACAGGGAAAACAAAAGTTGCATTACACTGTAGATCACTTGAAACTCATAACATTTTTCCATGCCTGTAAGAGTTGAATAGGAAATATATTCTGGCACCAAAAGAGAATTTAAGCTCCAAAAAACAGTTACGTCACATTGTCTAAATACGTGTGTACACACACACCCGTGGTTGTCCAGACATTCCAACAACTCCCATCTACCAAACTAATAATAACAATCTTTTAATTCCTCCTCCATCCTACACATTAATAAAACCAAAATCATCCTGTATTGCCACGGCACAGAGTCTGGAGGTAGGGTAGGAGCTTTCCTTGGGATGACTTCAGGTAGGGCCACCACACTAGCAAAGGTTGAGCTGCTGAATATTCAAAATTATGCTTAATTTAAAGAAGCTAGAATTTCTCCATTGCCTTTAATTTTCAATTTTTGCTTTTTTAAGTAAAATCAGGCACTTAATCGAAATGTCCTTTTCAATAATCTCCACAGTGAGCTACAGCTTCTACATGGACATACTTTGTATGTTATACAAAATAGATAATGTTCAATAGCGACTTAAGACGGAGAAAAAATAGACAGAAAAGTTAACTAAACTTCTGCAAAACTGAACTGCCCACAAGGAAACATGATACATAAGTTGTGGACAACCAAGTATTTGATATCCCACAGGACGTCCCTTTCCCTGCTTCATTTAATGTAGAAATTTAACACGTCCAACACTATCAGTCAAGAGACTGTGCTTCAGAAGATTCTGCAGTTACGAAGCAGAGAATATCACAGAGCTTTGGCTGAAAACTAAAGTACCTGGGACTCTTTAACTGAATTGATCAACAGCCTGAGAAATAACGAGCTCCACAGGCAATCAGATTTTACTGGAAAGCAGTGCTATGTTCATGTTTGTCAGCGAGTTCATCAAAGAACGTCACCATTCAGGCAGGAATGCCAGGTGAATCACTCCTGTGATTTGAAAAGCCTCCTTTACTAAGAAAATAGTGGAATTTGGCATAAAATGAAAAGAAGAAAACCAAGTACACAGGGAAAGAAGAAAAGCACGTTTTTCAATCCAATGTCCCCTTTGGAACTGCCAAAGGAAAGTTTTCAGACACAGAACCCAGGGTACAAATGTATCCATGGCTGATGCTGCTCTGCAGACCTAAAAACTGACTTCTCTGAGCTCACAACACACACCTGCCACAAACCATCGTTTTACAGATGAGAACCAGGGCAATCATGGCCAAATCCAGTAGGTGATGTGAGCAAATGCTGCCAAATCCTTGAATCCTATGAAGAACTGAGGCAGCGATTTCAGGGACAGCTGATTATGCTTAAAGAACAACATATTTACAATAAACAACTTTAAACCATTTTTAATCTTCCCATCTATAAACAAAGTGCTCACAGGTTTTAACACATGAGTTGAGGATGGTTCACATGCTTGAAAAAATCCCAGGCAGTTCAAAGGGTACACAAATACTGGAGTTTGGGGTTGTTTTAGTTTTAGTAGTAACATAGACAAAAGTGATGGATCACTGTTCCTTAAAACTGATCCTTTCTAGCTCATCAAAGTATTAAAACACAGAGCACAGAGTCAATTTTGCTTTAAAAGCAAAAGCTGTGGAAACAATTTTCTGATGACGTGAGGACTTTCTCTGCAATTTGTAACTGACATAGAATTGTTGGGGATGAAACATTCCATGTTCCAAAGCCTCTTAACAAGCCTTTCTGAGAACCTCAGAGAGTAGTCACTTTATTATGATTCTTCAAAATTAAATTAATTCAATTTTTCATTGTTGGAACATCATTCTAAATGCACAATTAAGATAAATAGTTCTTCCACACTACCCAGAGTAGCAACTTTTTCTGTACCTAAAAAGTTAGTAATGCAAATGTCTAGATCATACTAAGGCATAAAACACAAAGTACATTACTATTCCATTTAAAAAAAAAAAAGAAAAGGAAAAGAAAAAAAGGAGAGAAATTATTTTCAAACCACACACTGCCAGGCAAATGGAAACTTTAAGTATCAGCCACCTCTCATACATAACAAGCAGGACTGCAAATTACAGGAAAAAGTGCACGGTCAGGTTTCATATCTACTATCGCTGAACAGTGGCACTCAAAATAAAATAGATACCAATTCTACGTTTATCTTCAGCTAAGTAAAATATCTAAAGGAAAATAAAATTCCTATCAAATTCTCCTGTATCAGAGATTGCCAGTAAATGAAAACATTATCATTCTCGGGCTGCTAAAAATTACAAGCCAGTACATCCCCTAAAAAGATCATCAATCGATTCTGACACTACTCACCCCACTGGAGAGGAGCCAACTGTAGATGCTCCAGGACCAGCTGATTAAGAACTCCTTCCACACTTGCTTCCCCTTCACGCTTCAAGGAAGGGTAAATTGGAATTAAGGAAAATTTTGTTTCAGAGAGAAAAAGGGCACGTAATATGTACAACTTTTACGATTGCAAATCGAAACTGCAAGCAAGAGATTCTTTAAAGGTTAATGTTGCATTTGGTTAACTAACCCATGCACTGATCAATAAAAATTACAGTAGTTGATAACTTCAGAATATAGGTACTTAATTCCACAGAACAGTGTTGAAGCAAAGGTAAAATACACCTGAACCATAATAAAACACAAGGGTAAAAGAGTCTGGAAGCTGTAAGAATGCAAAACCTGTAAGTCTGTGGCGCAGGATGGGAATTCAAGGTGATAAATTAGGAACAATCTGAGAACAAAAAGGTTAAAATTGAACAGGGCAACACGAAACAGAACAAATGTCTGCTAGGACAGCATTTAATGCTGGCTTGGTGCCAGTTCTGGGGAGGTACAGGGATGTTGGACAATGCAGTGACAGTGCCATTACTGAGGGCAAACGTACCAGGACCACACAGGTACACAACCTGAAAGCTTTCCTTCCTACCCTGCATGAGCTGAGAAACAAGCTCAGACTGAAATGAGAGAAAATGAGAAAATTGTTGTTCCTCTAAGGACAGCGAAGCACTGAACTAAACTGTTGGGAAAAGGAGAATCTCTTTCAAAAGGGCTTCAAAACAGGTTGCACAACAAACACTGAAATAACAGCATAGGCAATATCCAACGAAACACAGAGACAGGACCATCCATTTAAACAAATTAACGGTAATTTCATGTGATGTGCCAATGACAGCAACGTGCATTTGTAACAGGAAGAGCACCGGATTTCTTGGTTCCAATTCCCTGAATTCAGGAAGGCACAGAACTCAGAGGGCTTTGGAGCACGGGCAGGTGTCAGCACCATCCTGTATTCAGCCAAGGTTGCACTTTGGTGGGATTTTGTACCATGAGGAGCCCCTGTCCTGCTGAGGGTGAGAGAAAGAAGTGGAGGTGGAGCAAGGATGGCTCCCTCGTAGATGCACATGAGCTTCTAGTGTGTGCTCTTACACCAGAACTGTACTTAACCAGCAAAACCTGCATCACCTTCACAGCTCAGCTCATGACTGCACAAAATGGGAGCATCACACAGAAAAATCTTCAGATGAAACACCCACAGATGAAGTGGTGTCCCACCACAATTAAAGGATAAGCTCCCAGGGAGATCCATCAAGTACTGGAACCATGTTCAGCAAACACACAGCAAAAAATGAGAGGATATCTGAGCTTTTATAAACAGCTTCTAAATGCGACCAGTCATTTTTCTGCAAAACTCTGGAAAGAGAGGCACATCATCTGACTGCTAGAGTATGTACTCACCTATGTCATTTAAAAGAAAATTAACAAGTACTGCAGATAACTAATTTCTATCACAGGATATCATTTCACAGGCTCTACATAAGATTTAAAAGAAAAGTCTTGAAGCCTCAGAACGAGAATAGATCTATCAATTAGTGACTGAGATTCAGGAGCTCAAGGAGATGACAGAAGAGGAAAATCAATATACTGTACAAGATTCTTGCCATTATTTTTTAAAATATTCTCATTAAGCCCTGAAAAATGTCATAAATAGCACTTCTTTTTTTCCCTGAAAAGACCACAAATAAAGAATTCACAAACCTCTAAGAGTCTAAAAAGCTGTAAACACCATTAAAGAAAAGCATCTATTTGGAAAACTGAAGGCAGCAGAGTATCACCTTAGAAGAACATTGCTGCTGAAAAATAAGACTCAGAACACCAACACAACTGAGTAATTTCCACAGAACAAACTAGAGGATAGAGAATGCATAATTGGGATTACTTCACAGAAACAGCAAATAAATAATTCTGTTATCACATCTTTAATGTAAGGAACATAAGTTAGAGAAAACACTAATAAAAAGGCAGTATTTAAAAGACTCTTTTAAACAGTGGCTGCCATTAACTGTAACATTAAACTAACTTAACTGTAATTTACTTACAACTGGCTCACAGTGGGGCCTGGAATATTACAGATTTTTACTCCTTTATGTCTCAGGTAACAGTACAGAATTGCTATAAAATAGGTGATCCTCTATACTTTATCATTGGTAAGTGCTGTCAAAGCAGATCCAGGTATTCACATGTAGAACATTCACTCTGGAAGGTAAAGCCAGGAGCATCTGGAGTGCTGTGTCCAGTTCTGGGCTCCCCAGCACCAGAGAGATCCGGAGCTCTTGGAGCAGCTCCAGTGGAGGGAAACAAAGATGCTGAAGGGACTGGAACATCTCTCTCCTGAGGAAAGGCTGAGGGAGCTGGAGCTGTTCAGCCTCAAGAGGAGACACTGAGAGGGGACCTCCCCCATGTCTGTGAGTGTCTGCAGGGAGGGAGCAGAGGATGGACCAGGCTCTGCTCGGGGGGGCCCAGCAATGGCACAAGAGGAAGGGGCAGGAACTGATGCCCAGGAAGTTCCACCTGAACATGAGGCAGAACTTCTTTCCTGTGCAGTGACCCAGCAGTGGAACAGGTTGCCCAGAGAGGGTGTGGAGTCTCCCTCACTGGAGATATTCCAGACCTGTCCAGACACAATCCTGTGCCATGAGCAGAGAGGTAGGACCAGATGACCCCACTGTGGTTCCTTCCACCCTGAGCGTTCTGTGGCTCTGGGATTCCGTAAGGCTGGTCAGATCACACATGTCTTCAGGAAATAACCTGCATTTGTCTAATGAGATCACTGAATGAAGCAGCACAAGGGAGTTTGGTGGCAAAGGAGAGAACGGCAAGGTTGAGATGCAATCAAAGAAGTTGACTTGTTAAAACAAATTACGTGTTCACATGGACCTAGAGGGGCATCTGGAATTCTGTACCATTGATCTTTATCTCCTGACTATATTATCAGACAATCACATAAAATTGCTCATTATATGAGAAACACAAAACTGAACATTGCAACAAACCCATTACCTTGGAGATGAAAAGCGACCAAAATATGCAGTAAGAAAATGTCAAAGGGACAAGAGACAAAAGCTTAACTCAAGAGTTTGTGTATTTTCTAAGATAACCCTTGAGAAGTCAATGAAAGCAAAGCAGTTGGAACAGGGGTGGCCAATATACCCTTTCATTCCTAGCTCAAAGTCAAAGCTGATAAAAGACGCAAGTGTAAGATCCAGGATTTAAAATTCATTGAAAAAGACTGTACAGATAAACAGAAGCAAAGGCTGCCAAGGCTAAGTTTGACCTTGCAGGATCTCTCTACTTAACTAAACCTTCACACATTTTGCTGAAATCTCACTGTAATCACAAACCTGCTCTTCTGTAGGACTGTTGACCCTGCCCTCACTTCCTACAGTCAAATCTTTGTTATTAACAACACACGCACCAGCCAGGACTGAAACAACTGACTTCTGGTTTTCAGTGCAACTGTTCATATTTAACAACTCAAGACTACACTGTCAAATAGGCCTCAGAGCCAGAGAACACACAATCACCAGATGCAGTTAAAACAAACAAACAAACAAACAAAAAAAACCCTAATTTTTCACAGTCGACACCCTTGTTTCATGTTTCTGTAGCAACAGAACGAATATGATATAAATTGTTTCATACCAAAAACCTAAACAACAGTCAAGTGAACTAGTTATTTCCCCATGGAAAACTTTGGTCTTCTATACTCTCTGGATTGCCTAATGTGTAGCTGGGTACCCACAATTAGAACACAGCAAGTTATCTAAAATCTCCTGCTTAAAAAGACAATACATTTTAAAAAATGGTTTGTATCTGGGAAGTTACTCTTGTTTTTTATCCTTACAGCATTCCACATCTTGCATCTTAAAAAAAATAATTTTCAATACACATCTCCTTTGCAAATAAAACCAGGTGGAAGAATGCACATAATGATAAAAAATTAGCAAATGTTCATAAATAAGAATTTCATTAATTGAAAATAAATTTACATGATTAATGATCACATTTTACTTACAGCAGTAGCCCTAATCATATTTTAAGCTTTCTGCTTGATTATCGTTGTGGTACTTCATTATTAGAACTAATTATATACAGTTATTTGGGGTCCTAAATGATAGTTACTTTTTTGCAAACAATTGTTGTTGCTAAGAAGCTGCAGGGAAATGTAAGGAAACCTCCACTGGTGTACAGAAGTTCCGCAACACGTAATATCCTCATAACCTAAGATTCATAATTATGATCAAGATGAAGTCATCAAAAGCTGAATAGACACAGAAAAATGAATTTCAGTGACAGCAAAATCAGTGATTTGCTGTCAAGTAAATGAGATGGCTCAAGGTTCACTAATCTCAAAATCCTGATTGGCTACTTAAGATGATAAAATACAAAAAGCATTCATAATTTTTATGTATTTGGAAAATATGTCAGTGTTCAAAAACCTAATAAATAAGTGGAATTTATGAAGATTATTTAGATGAAAATCAGTGAAGAAAAGTTCCAAGTATCACCCAAGAAAGAATCAACAATCTATAAACTGGTATTTGGGAATTCAGTCAGTTGTGTTGAACTATGTGAAATAAAAAAAAAATCAGTCAGACAGGACACACTTGCAAAAGAATTAAAGAACAGTTCTCAGAGCAAACCTATTTGAAACCTGGGAAGTGCAGCTTTTATTCTGTGAGAAACCTCACCTGCAGTATTGCTCCCACCTTTGGACCCCACATATTGAGAAAAACGGAGCTGTACTGCAGAACAACATCAGCAATATGACTGCAAGAAAATGTGTTTCGAAAGAAATTTTAGGCAATTAGGTTTAAATATAGAAAAGAAAAAAACTGAGGAAGGGGCACAAAATACAATTTAAAAAATGTAAGGAAACATTGCAAATAGGACAGGCTTCCTATACATCACAGATATTAAGGCTGAAGTAAGGGGAAAAAAAAGTTTACCTATTAGAAAAGTTAAAAATGGAACATGATATTCAAGGTGGCACTAGAAGTCTCATTTTTTTCAAGGCTGTTAGGGCCAGGTTTAGAATATTTTCAAGAAAATGACCCCAAAATGTTATAGTCTCATTTCACTGAAATAGCAATTCCCTCACAGTACATTAGAAAATTCCTCTGGCTGCAAAAGAACCTATGGAGAGCAGGAGATGGAGGAAGGAAAAGGAGTTTAGTTTTCAGCAGTCATTCTCTGACCCAGCCCTCTGCCTGGCTGCACAAATCACAGAATAATTTATACTGAAAGGCAATTCCAGAGCCACTGTCCAACCCCGTGCTCAAAGCATGGAAAATACTGAAATTGCATCAGGTTGTTCAAGGCCCTGTTCAGAATTTTTTAACATCTTCCAAGACAGCAATTTTACAGCACTTTTGGACAACGTGTTCAAGCATTTGAGCACCCTCATTGTGGAAAGGAATTTTCCTAGCATCTAACTGGAATTTACCTGGCTGCAATTTCAGGACAGGCCTTGCTTGAAGAGCCAGATGAACTTTGTTGACTGCTGTAACTCTCAGGCTTTGAGGTTGTTCCTTGAGACCCATCAGCTCTCCTGGGACCAAGGGCAGCCTTCCAGGCAGTCTTCCAGTTTGACAAGGTCTCCTCAACTAAAGTCCAGAGTCATTATCCTGCTACTTGACCTCCTCACTTCCCTCAGGATACTGAACTCCACCATCTCAGGACAACTGCAGCCAAGGCTGCCATCAAACTTCACCTCTCCAACTGGATCTTCCTTATTTTCAAGTAGCAGATCCCACACAGCACACACCAAACCATTCCATCCAGCACCTGTACACTAAAAATGTCCATAAAGAAGTCCAGAAATAATCTAACCTGCAATTGGAAGACTTCTTCCAGTTCATCCCGCACTGCTTCTTGTTTGGGTGGCCTGTAACAAATGCACACCACCTCAGTCTGTTGGATGACTCTCCTTGACCCAAAAGCTTTCAGCTGGCCCATCCCTCCTTTCCTAACAATTCCCTGTGCACTCTGATTTCACCTCCACCTGCTTTTGCAAGCTCAGGTGTAAGCTGCTGACATGGGCCCTTGGTCACACCTCAGGGTGGATTCAGTGATTTTAAGTCATCTTAACCCATCACCTTCCCACGTTTCCCCTTCTTGCCCTGCTCTACAGACTCTGAGGCCCATCCTGAAAGGTACCAAGTTCCTTGTAGTTCATTAAGCAGCAGCAGCAAGAGTTATGACAAAAAAACAGACAAAAAACAAGCATAAATAACTTCTTGATGTTTTTCCTAGAGAAACCTTTCTGTTCTTCCTGTGAAGAATGTCCCACCCTCTGAACACTGAAAAGTCTTTGTTTACTCCTCTAAAAATGAGGATCACCTGCATGTGAACCAATTCCCTGAAATAATTCTGAACATGTTGCAATTTCTTAAGTCAAAATGTAGACTGCAGAAATCAATTAAATACTCTGAAGAGTAATAATCTACAGTGGGTCTAAAAACTTCTCCACAAAGAGAAGTTTTATCTGCCCATCACTTTGCACACGGGGAACACGACATTTCTTACTGCAAGACTTTGAAGAATTCAGGTATAAAGAAACAGTGAAAAGATGAAAATCTTAGAGAACTCAACAAGGGAAGCAGCATTCTAGAAACTTCAAAGGACACAATACAGATGCCTCGATCCATGAGTTGGAACGCATAGAAGGTCCCAAAAGAAAATAAAAATTTCGCTGAAAAATATTCAGAAAATAAGAAGAAAAGCATAATTAGTCACCTTAATAGTACATGTGCTCTGTCTATTCCAATTCTGTGTTAAAGCAAACTCCATTTGTTAAACTGATACCAGATGCCACCCCACAATGCTAAAAACTAAGACAGTGTATTTTTTAATTTCAGTGATCTCAATACAACTGTGTGCTCAAAGATACACTAAATTACATTATTCCAGATTTTTTCTACATTGAAAGAGTATGGCAGTAAGGGTTTTCATAAGAAAGTCTATCTTCCTAATAATTTTCACTCTATAAAAAATGTGCAAAGGTTGAATTGAATAATATGCTGTTTTGTCTTTACCTTCTCCCTTTAGCCCTCCAAAAGAACACGAAAAATCAATCAAGTTTTACGATACTTTCATAAACGAAGTACTGAAAATCTCATCAATTGAAACCCTTAGTATTTCAATGGATAAAGCCATGGAAAATGGATTTTCCATACTGGAAAATTCTTCTAGTGCTAAAATCCTCTTCCTTTGTGAGCTATTTTTGGTCCACAGGGGAATTCCTTATAACTGAACTTCTCACTGCAGTCAATGTAATCCACACACTTCAAACCTGAACACTTTGTTTATGTAATGGTTTCATGGGGTATCAACCAATACAGCAAAAATTTAAGAAACTGCAAGCTAAAAAATGCAGCCTTTCCCTCGTACACAACTTAAGATTATTTACAACAAAACGTCTGAACCCTGTTCTCTCAAATGCACATCCATTTGGTCACGCACATGGTTATCAGAGAAAAGTTACCCGGGTTCAAAGTAGTTCAGAGATGATGGATTAAAAAAAAGAGATCACTTGGTCTTACCATTCAAAGGGCTTTTGCAAAAATGCCTTTTCCAGTAGGAAACATAAGCAACTGTATCCCTTTGCATCCCTTTGTATTTTTGCAAATCCTTTTGCTCTCTTAGCTGTGCTTAGGCTGACTCCTGAAGGAAAAGGCTTATGCAGCTAAACTATCCATCCCCTTCTCTGCCTGCCTGTGCATCAGAACGTCTGAAATAAGCTCTGTAAAACTACTCTGGTGGGAGAAAAATGTCTCAGAAAACAAGTTTCTTAAACTTGGCAGAAGTGAGAGATGAATTTTTATTGGTGCACATCTAAGTGTCGCTGTAAGAAATAAAAAGGATGAAGCCACGGGAAGTGCAAGTAGGACATCAGGAGGAATTTTTCACTGAAAGGTGGTCAAGCATTGGAATGGACAACTCAGTGAGGTGGTGGAGTCACCAAGAAATGACTCCCCATGGCACTCAGTGATGTGGTTTAGTTGGCATGACAGTATTTAGTCAAAGTTTGGACTTGATGATCATGGAGATCTTTTCCAACATTAACAATTCTATGATTCTACAAGAAAGACGAACTCTAGCCAGGACAGGAAACCTGGAAAAGAATTTACATATTTCTTCAAGGATTTTTAAGCACATCTAAAACTTCTTGCCTTCCATTAATTAGAATAGTTTTAGTTCCTGAAACAGAGAGAACAATCACCATAAAAATAAAAACACAGAAACTAATGCTTGCACTCATTCAGCACACAGAATCCATGCTTTGGTGTACTAAGGTACTGGCTTACATGTCAGCCACAGCAGTTTTGGGGATCAAAACTGGCCTTAAATACATAACACAGGATGGATGTAAACAGTGTTGCCCAGCAACAGAAATGAGTGAGGATGTATTTTTACACCTTGACAAAATGATTACAACTATGCACTCAATTTCAGCGTAAGAATTCATCTCTGCTACCATGGAATATTTATATCTTCCCATAACACAGACATTTTCTAAGTGAGTTTTGGTTAAATATTGACATTTTTGCATAAATGGAACTCTCTTTGAAATCTTGCTTAGGGAATCTGGACTGAACCAGGCACCAGGAGTCTTATTTATGACTCAAACCTTCCCTCTGACAAATCCTGTGCAGGTAATTTATTAATCACAGGATGGTTAAGGTTGGAAGGGACCACTGGAGGTCACCTGGTCCAACCCCCCCTGCTCAGGGAGGGTCCCCAGAGCTCGTTAGTCAGGATTGTGTCCAGTCAGCCCTTGAACATCTCCTGGGAGAGAGACTCCACAGCCTCTCTGGGAAACCTGTTCCAGTGCTCAGTCAGCCACACAGTAAAGATGTTCTTCCTCATAATAGTAATGAAACATCCTTTCAGATCACTAGATAAAAGTGCAATTAAAATTACAAACAAACAAAGCATGATTTGATTGCCACTCTTCTCTCATCTCCTGCCGCCCACTATCATGTGAATTTGAGGATGATCTGAGTGAAAAATATAAACCCTCTGGAAGGTGCTGAGCATTATCACATGGTTTGGGGGGCTGCTGGCTGTACAGAATGTTTCCCTGAAGAAAATCATGACAGAGTGTATTTTTGACAAGCCAAGCACAAGAATTTTTATAGAAATCATGGAATTTATGGCAACACCCTTGGTTTATTTTAACTCTAAACCAAATGCAATTTCTTATTAATAATCATAAGGCAATATTTCACTGTATTTAGAATTATTATAGGGATTTTATGTTTAGAATGACTAAGTCATCACACAGGTCCTGCCTAAGCCTTAAAAGGCTACACAAGATTAGATATATTACTAAATCTGTAAAGAGGACTTGGAAATAAATTATTCTAATATGTTCTGATTTACTCAAATTCAATTAAATATATGCAAATATATATCCTTAAATCCAGCTTCATGTATTTCTTCATGATTCAGTTACTTCGTGTGGGGGAGAATAGAAAAATTTGACCCTATAAATCCTAACTATACTTCTTCCTCAGCTCCCTAAAAGTTGGGAAAAACACACAGTATTTATGACAGGCTCAATGACTCAGAAAAAGCCATTACAGGATGACCCAAGCATCGCCTAAATAATATACAGCACAATTAACCTTAAGCAGTCTATAATTATGATAAGCTTCATAGTTCTAATTACTTTTCTTTTCAGCAACACTGCTATGAAGTGAGTTGAATTATAAAATAAAATGTGTCATAGGGCATCTATTTATATATTTTTAAAGCAAGTATTTATGAAAGGATATAATTTTCCAGCAAATATCCAGCTTGCTGTTAATCTCCAGACCTTTTGCTTGTTGCCTCTCTTCTTCCAGCTGCTTCGCGTTGGCCAAGGGTGTCCCATCAGCAGGGGATTCTGGGAAGCTCTCAAAACTGAACTTGTCCACTTGGATGGCCATACTGTGGCAAAGGAAAAGGAAGAAAAAAAAAAAAAAAACCACGGCATAATTTTCATTGTAACAGTTTTTACAGGTGTTATTTCTGCAGAGACTGCCGAACTGCTCTGTAAATTAATGACATAAAACCCACATGATTTACACTACTGAAAACAGAAGTCTAAGCCTACTGATGATGGCCAAATGTTTTACCAGTCATCAATCAGCATCTGAATGCCTTTGTGAGTGATGCACAAGACAGGCATTTGGCAGTTGCAACCAGCTGACCTTACTGTGGTTCTGCAGAGGTTCAGCAACCACCTGCACTCCTGGTGTGTAAAAGCTCCTGGTGTGCTCAAAACTTGCTGGAAAAGCAATAGGAGTGGGCCAAATGCTGATGAATATACTATTTATAGTCATTTAATAATACCAACCCATAAAAAAGGGAAACAAAATCTTACATATGAAAGCGTCTCCTGAAGTGCACTGTAACACACTTAGAAATTCACTGCTTGTACAAACAACTTCCTGAATTTTCCTTCCAAAACGCAGGAAGGAAAGACAAAATAAGCACAGCATTAGGGTCTGAATGTGGCCCTTGATTTCTTTATGAAAGGATGCTTCCATCTTGCTTAGTGTATCTTCATGAATTACAGACAGTATTAATTTCAATATCTCAGTATAATTCATTGGTAGCAAATGGTTAAATAATTGCTTTATTAAATGTACGGTAAGGCATAAAAGCTAATTAAATTAAATATAGTACACTATAATGCATACTAAATACTTATATGTTAAATTAGAATCACTAATCTAATATAAAAGGGAATTTAGACCAGCTCACATCACATGAAATGTGGTTATAGCAGATCTAATATACTGTGCTGCCAAAACAGCTTTAATTTCCTGAATCGTCTGAAATAGAAAAATAATTAGGGAAGAATTAAAATATATTGCTCTTGAGATGACTTTGCACTTAAGGAAAAGAGAAGAGAGAGCAACAGCTTTGAAAACCATTCATGATGAAAGGCAACTACAAACTAAGAGGGGGTCTGGGAAGGGTATTTCACAAAAACACAGGATTACTATTATTATTTTATCTAGTTCTACTTCTAAAGAAGGAAACATACTCTGTAATTGTTGCCAAAAGGAAAACACCAGTAACAAAAGTCAAGAAGAAAGAGCTTTGAAATCCCCCCAGACCAGAGGAGATTTTCAATAATTACCATTAATTTAAGAGAATCTTGACCCTGATAGAAACTGGGTGAAGAGAGATGGCAATTACAAGGACAGGGAACAATCCAGAGCCTGTGAAGTTTGGTGAGGGAAGATGGATTCAAACAGGCCTATCAAGATTGAGCCAAAAATGACACCCGAGGAGAAGCTTCTAATGTTCCAAGACTACCTTCTTGGAAGGGAAGGTGTCCCTGCCCATGGCAGGGGGGTTGGAATTGGCTGATCTTTAAGGTCCTTCCAATCACAATCAGCGATTCTATGACTAAGGCAAAGGTCTCCCTAAGTTACCCCTTGTGCAGAATTCATCTTTGGTGATCTTCACATGCAAAAGGCACAGGAATTAATCTATTCCTCTCCTAAGGGAGGCTTCTGTTTTGGCCATTTTTTCCTACAGCGAGAGATCATCAGAAGTTCTTCATTTGCATGCAAAGGCCATCACGTGCCGGGCATATTAAAAAGCTAAACGTGAGACGCAAAAGTGGATCCCAACAACTGTCAGAATCAAGCCAGAGACAAAGAATGTAATGAAAAACACCCAGATAATACAATCTGAAGAGTGGATTCTGAAAAAATATCAGGCCTGAAACTATGACTAACGACATCCCTTCTTACTGCCACTGAAGTATGACTTGATCCAGCAAATGCAGGCTGGGTTTCCCGGATCTGGCATGGGCAATGCATGTGGAAGGCACAACTGGAACATTACAAAATCATTTTCAGTCTTTGTTTCCGAGATCAGTTTGTCACTCTGTGGTACGTGAGCAGATGCAAACCCAGTACTTCATTCCTGTTATATACACAACACTGCTTAAATTCTCACAGAAATACAGTTAGTTCCTATAGCCATATCTTAATAAAATTGTCTCAGTTTCTGGACAGTCAAAAATATTTAGAATCCACCTCCCAAGGGACCTGGAAAACAGCTCCCATCTAATTATTGTGTCGTACTTCTCGAAGTGATTGATACTTCAGAAAAATATTCCTGTCTAACAATATTTAATATGTAACTGCAGGCATTCAGACTGCATTCCTCTGTTAAAGGATTGTTACTGGCAATATGGTAATTTTTTTTTCTGGAAATCAAATATGAATATAAGCAGTTTTTACCCCAACAGTGTGGAATAAATCCACATCAGCTTCAGGAATACAGCATAGATTACTCTTACCAATGGTTCACTGTGCACCTCTGCTTGAAGCAACTTTTATTCAGCTCTAAGTTATGGAAAACTTCAGTAAACAGGGCTCCTTTTACTCATAACCACTTACTAAGTTCTCAACTCTTCTAACCATGCTTTTATTTATACTGTGTAAACTGTATTTAGCGCAGTGACACCTCATGTCACATGAGCTCCAAAAAAACACCCCCAACAACACACTTGCCAGCTAGAAAGTGAAGAGTCTGAGTAAAAAAAAAACTACAGAGAGAAAAATATCACACAAAACAGTACTATGAACACAGTTGTAGGTAGAATATATGAAGGCAATAAATTGAGATAAAATATAATGTTTCAAGATTACAGATCCACTCAAAGAAAAGCACAACAAAATTAAATCCTGGTTCTTTTTCTGAAACATATCTCCCTTTTATCATCAGTATTCTGCTTTCTCTTGTGCTAAAAATATTCATATCAAGTTCTGCGTCTGCATTTTTTATCAGTAACGCTGCTTCGGTATTCATTCCATAGCCTATGGAATGTGTAGTAAATTGGAAGGCTCTGCACAAAAAATCAAAACAAAAAAGAAATACCACAACCTAAATCAGTCACTCATCCTTAAAACTGTACCCCTACTCAAACACAGTTTCTTTGCTTCGCTTTTAACGTGAAGATTTCTCCCATCTCCAAAGACACATTTCACCAGTGAGGTGTTAACTAATGGACAAACGATTCCCCAAAATAGCTGACTGAAGGAAGAAATGCATAAGCTGGACATTGGGTTACAATCACCAACTAAAAAATGGATTCTTTTAAACTTTTTCCATTGATCACATGGACTTCATGCCAGAAGAAGCAGAAGGCAAGGAAAAGCAACCTGAACACCGCCCAGCTTTGTCACTGGGCTGTGCATCAGAAAACCAAGACTAAAATCTATTTTAGCCATAAAAGTCATCCTCTGCTTTTGTCTTCTGCAGTTACTTTACAACCTGTTTCTTGTCAGGAGTTCTTCGCACTTCTTTTCTCCCTAAATTTGTCCTTGTTTGCTGTGGGTTACAAGAATCTATGGAATCTATACAGAAAGAGGTAAAAATAGACCATTCAGTTTGAAACAAGCATTGGTTTTATTGCAAACAGCCAAGATAATGATGGCTCATGTTGTGCACGGGCACCTGTACCTTGCCCTTCACAGTAATTACACATCAGGGGAAGCAGAAAAGATCTTAAAACTCAAAAGTTTAAACATATACTCACTCCAGGAAAAGGGACTAGAATTCTATTTCAACTTCTTTGCCTCATGGGGAGCTATCCAAATTTCTCACTAGATGAGTTATCAATAAATCATGAGATATTTGTATAAAAACACTGCATTATGAAAAAAAAAAAAAATTAAATATCCAATCTTGCAAATGCAAAACAGGTTTTGCTTCTCTCTGGCCAGCCTTGCCTGTGCAGGAGGAGGGATAAAGTAACAACAGTTTTCATGAATAATGAAACAATCGTGTTTTGAAACTACTGGGTTTTGTCATGAAACGAGCGCACGCCGCTGTGACAGCTCCTCAGACAACTGAGCATCCTTACAGGGATGCAAATTATTCAAATACAAATTAAGTGAATGAAGAGGAAAAGGTCAGCTCCTCGGCAAGGCTGATGATACGTCTGCACAGTATCATCCCACGTCATCTGTCAGGACGACTTACGGGGGGGAAATATGACAACCCTCCTGATGGCGCCGCCGACACCTCAATGACAGTTGTCTGAAGTCCCATTAAAGCAGCAGTGCAGAACTACTAAAGGCACCAGACAGCCCATTTCACCACTTCCCACAAAATGAGTTTCAGCTTTACTGGAAATCCTACTCTGCCCCTCAGCAGAAAGGTCTTGGTACGGAGAAACAGAAACTTCCTGCAAACGGCATCGCAACTCCTGAGCCAGTGCCTTGCACATCCCTCTTGCCTAAAGCTGTGCCAGTTAAAATCCAGCATCACTGACAGTTTCACAGAAGTGGTAACTGGCAGATAGAATTAAGAGGTGATAATTCAGTGAGGGAGTACTGCTGGGAGTGCTGTAAACTCCTGCCCTTGTTCCTGGCAGGACAGCAGGAAGGTCCCAGGCATATCCCATCCCCCAGTGAAGCAGCTCAGCTCTTTTCACGTCCTCTTCTCTTAGGAGAGGATGAATCTATGAAGTGAAATTAATTATGTGATACTCTCCAAATAAAACAGGGTTAAAAGCAGGCATGGTATTAAAAGAAAAGCAACATAACTAGATTTCATCTTTCATTAGGTGAATAAAATACTGCTGCTTAGCTTGGAAGAATAAAATATAGATATATTCCTTATTCAATTATCCTTAGGAAGAAACAATATAACAGGAACCCAAAAACTCCTCCTCATGGCTAACTACCTATTTAAATACTATCATCCATGGATGAGTTTGCAAGCTGCTTCCATAATGAAGCTGAGAGAAGGCAGTTGGAGCCTTTATTCAATATTATGTTTCCTGTTCTTTTTATCTTACATAAAGTAGACAGAAGGGACACTGAGCCAGACCATGTTACCACTACTTATGCAAAATGCTTATATGTATGAAAAGGATAGTGAATGATTTTAAATTTCAGGGAAAGCTTGAAGTAAGGATGATATTCTCGTTCTCCCTTCCAAGAGGAACAATAAATGCATAAAGGCAAGTTTACCTTAAAAACTTTGCCTGATTCCATCGAGCAAACTCAGCAATAACGTTTTTATACCATCGTGTTTCAGGTGCACATTAATTCCACCCTAAATACAAGCCCTGCAGCTGATATAAAACTGGAAGTCTATAACACTTCATAGGCAAAGGGGGGCCTCAAGAATCAAATCTCTTGCAAGAGATGAACACGTACGTCCCGTTAGCTGAAAATGAGAATGTAAAGTAACGCAAATTAACATATTCCTTGTGTTTACATCCAATTATTTCACAGTTTTAGAAGTACAATCTATATTTCACTCACTGCTATAAAATACAACTGTAAAATTCAGCAGTTCAAGTGACCAACAAGTAACGATCTCTCCTCCTGACCTAAAACTGACTGCAGGAAGAAAAACGATGACTTTAATATCTGAACTACACAGAGCAAAAGATAAATTTTTCCATTAATCTTGAGAAAGGTCAATTAAATTTAAAAATTTGCGCTTAGAACCTAATTATTTACTAAAAATAATTGAAGAAGAGATAACAGTCCAACTATAGTGCTGAAGTCTGCAATATTCAACAGCTTTATATTTATCTGATCCACAGCGTTTCAGACGATAACAAGTTAAACCAGGAAAGAACAGTCTCACTGTATATAATGGAATATTTGAAAATGGAGCAGTGTTGTTGTTAGCTACATAAATCTTCTGTTTAAATGTGATTATATTAAGCGTGCTGAGACTATAGCTTTTTAATTCCTTGCTCCAAATCTGAAAACCATAAACTGGGAATGAAGAGGCATAACAATTAACTTCTACTTGCCTCTTTTTTCACTCACCCACTTAAATAATTTGGACTCCTATGGCAATCACCATGCAGCAAAACTGTTAGCTACTTAATGAAATCAGAAATTTAAAATAATATTAATGGTAATATCTGCTCTATAAACACACCAATTTCCACAGGGGGCATAAGAGACCATTAATAGTCTTTCACACCATTAGGAAATTTGGAAGAGCCTAAGTATGGTAACACTTGAAGATTGAGTTAAATATCCTCCCTTTATCACCCTGAACCACACAAGGATTGTAACCTTCTCGTTATCCAAAATAATGCCATACTGTACCTCCTACCTCTCCCTCAGTGGAATAGTAATAATCAGAGAAACAAACGTCAAAATATATATGTTCATATTCAGTTGCTCATGTGTGCAATTCAGTATTGCCTTTATATGGCAGAAAGTTCAAAAGGAAACATATACAAATCAAAACCATGGAATTTTGTGCCAGATTTAAGACCAAAAACCCTCAGTTCTACAGTCATTCCCAGTTATCGCTCCATCTGCCTGAGTCTTCCCAGGAAAAGATGGAGACCCCAAAGTACAAAACGAAAAAACTGAGTTAAATAAGGGAAGCAACTCTATTGTGTTCAGAACATCTTTTTCCAGGCAGTCTCAAGTAGAGGAATCAGGTGCTCACCTGCTGCAACCCCCATCTTCGTTCTGATTCTGCCCACAGAGAGCATTAAGGAACACGTGACAGAAACCCCGAGTGTCTCTGCTCCTGGGACACCCCAAAGAGACCAGAAGCACCAGAAAGGAGCACTGTGGTCTGGCATCATTTCAGAGCATAGGCCCTGTCCTATCCAACACTGAGGGTTGTTGCTGGTCCCAGGGCCCTCCAGGATGGTACAAATGGGGTGGAGTTGGGTGTGTGACAGCCTCACACAGCCACGACAAACAGCCTCCTGCTCATGACAAACTTGGAGCATCGATTCACCTTCTCCTAAGAGAAATGGCATAAAAATCCCCAATAAATCAATGCTCCGCTTTTAAAGGAAAATGACTGTGACACTGTACACACCTGAAAGGGTAATTTCAGAGAAGATCCTACTCTAAACCAAACTCAGGGCGCAAAAAGCACCAGGATAGCCTGTACATCTGGGAAATCATTCACATGTGGAGTCCATCTCAGTGATTACTCAAGGGAGAATGCAGAGATACAGAGCTTTATGCACATCAGGAAAATACAAGTTCCTTATAAAGGAAGTGTTTCAAAAATTTTTTGGGTAGAATCACAGGATGCATGAATGCTCAGTGTGCAAGAGTACACACTTCACCATGGACTGTCACTTCAAGATAAAATTAGACTTTACATTCATAATGAATTATTAATTTACCAGCTACTTGCTTGTCTTCTCTATTTATACACAAAGATAACATTTGCCCTTTTCCCAGAGCACTGCAGTGGAAGTTCACCTCAAGATGATTTACTGTGATAACGAAATTCTTTTCCAAGTCACTGTTTTTCCACTATAACCTTTGCAATTCTATCACACCTGCAACCTTCACATTTTCTAAATTTCTTAAAGAAGCAAGAGCTGTCCAGAGCACTCCCTGGTTATTCCCTTGAAGAGTTTTGTATTCAAGTTAGCCCATGAAATGTTTAAATGTTTATTTTGCCACAGACACACCAATTCTTTTCACAGAGAGAGTTACACAGATTTCATTGCAGATTCTCAAGTTCCACAAACAAGTTTTGTGAGTGATGACATACTTAACTAGGCAATCCAGAATCCTTGCCAAAGAGCAAAGCTTGGGGAAAGTCAGGACATCATCAGTTTAAGAAACCAAAGCACCAGAACAACAGGGCGCATCTCCCACCAAAGCAAAGTGGTCCACGAAGTCTGACCTACAAAACTTATTTTTTAACTAGTGCCAGGAAAAATGTTCAAAAATGTGAGTGGGGGTGCAAGAAGCTTTTTAATCATGCTCCCTAAATCTTGGTTTACAGCGAGTGTGTGTCACCTGAGGAGGAATACAGGTTCCCTAGCAGCCAACTGCTCAGCAATAATAATAAAAATTATATACATCTCACTCACATGCACACAGTTTCACCTAAACAATTTTTTCCCCCAAGACACTGTATATGGGATAAGTTTATTTAATGCTTCCTCCGGCAATAACACCTCTGTGTATTTAGAAACACTCTCAGAAAGCAGCTATTTTCAGAAACCAAACCAGTAGGGATTGTTCACCCTGGAAAAGAGAATGTTCTTGGGAGACCTCACAGCCACCTTTCAGTACTTGAAAGAGGCTTGCAAGAATAAGATGGGGGCAAATTTTTTTAGCAGGACTTGTAGTGATAGAACAAGAGGTTCTAAACTGAAGGAAATAATGGCTAATAAACCAAGGTGTAGCTTCTACTGCTTCTGTTGCTCATTATAGTGAGCCTTTGGCAGCCCTGGATCCAACTCCAGCCAAATGCAGAGCTGGGATTGTCTTCACTTTTATCTCATGGCCTTTCTATTGATTCACCTCTGCACACTTTGCCCCACATACTGCTTAGTTGTCCGATGTGCTCTCAAATACTCTGGTATTTCAGCCAAAACTTCCCATCTGGAAATCACCACATCTTACCAAACAACTGCCCTGCCAAGTGCCCTCACATTCAGTGAGCCGTGACCTTGAGCTCCTACGGGGAAGGGCAGTGAAGCCAAAGGGCCACCAGACTCAGATCTGAACACTCCAGCCAGAAATCCAGTATTTCTTTAATTATTACCATGGAATGATACTCCATTTGGAGCAGCTGACTGCCACATTAACCTCCCTCAGTCAGTGAGGGTGGTATAGACATGGTATGTGGACAGTGACTGCACAGCCTTGATGTCCAGACAGTGACACAACCACCCTCAAAGAACTAAAGCAAATTAAACAAACCTGTTAAAGTCAAATGAGATCAAAGGGATTTTTACTCCTGTTTCCTACGGTTCAGAAATAGTTTGAACACAGTAGTCTGGATCTTTAGAAAGAAAAATTTCACCTGTCAGCAAATTCACACCTGGGAAGCTTTTGCAGAACGTGCAGCTGTGTAAAGGAACTCAGAGGTAAAAACAGGGGGTTTGATGCCACTAATAAAACAGCATTTCTTACCACCTTCATATACACAAATCTCTTACACGAGAATGGATTTCTTCCCTACATTTGGAGGAAGTGAGGGAAGGGCGATTATAAATACTACAAGTTATGAGCAGTCAATCAATGGTGTGAGACAAAGACACCTTGGTTTTACAGACAGACTCCCCTGAGCACCCTTTGGTACCATGGCAAGCACAAAGCCCCCAGCTGAGGAACAATTTAAAACAAAATCCCCAAAATATGATCTTTCAATTAAAAGTTTACATTGAAGATACCATTTGGAGTCTGCTACTAGACTTCTTCAGAAGTTTTGTGATTTTTAAGGTAAGGTATTCTTCCTAAAGTGAGGAACACTCTAAGAGGATAATGGAGTGATATAATTTTTCATTTAAGTATTTCACTCATGTCTACTTGAAACAATGCTTTAAAAAGACCTAGCTTTAAAAGCATTTATTTTTAGATTAATCTTTTCAGTGCTTCATAAACTTAGAAGGAATTGCCTCAAGTAAAACATTGACTTGGTATTTAAAATGCATAAATATTGAAGGTAGGATTAGTTTCAGCATTTAGCTTTAACATAGACATTTATTAAGTCTTTTAGTTTACCTAAATCTAAATTTTATGAACTATAACAGAATATTAACCAAAATTCTGTGATTCTCTGTTTCTTTGTAGTGTTCCCTTATAAAAAGATTAAAAAGCCCAGAAGATGATGGGATCTAAACTTCTGTAAGACATTTTTTCCTTCTTAAGAAAAGGGAAACTGCAAGGTAAAACTCAATGGTACCAAGATAGAAAACAATTATTTGAGATCCCTTTTGTGAAAATTACATATATTTTCCACTCACTGACTAGATTTTTCTTACTCTATAAAAACCCAGGCATATTTAGATTTAGGCATCCATTTCAAACTGAATCCCAGTTTAGGAATCAGACTTATTCTCCCCATATTTGCACTTCCAGCTTATGAAAGAGTTGAAATTCACTGATATATAGATCACTTGCATGTTTTTTCTTCAAACCATGCTGTGCCATGAGATTCCCAGTTCCTGCAAAGAAGCCAAACCCCCCCAGAAATACATAGAGGGCCACAGTTATTCACATACACAGAGCTTTGAGCCAATTTGACAGTTAACAAATTTTTTTCTCTATCCTTTTCCATCTACAAAGAACAATTTAACACAGAAATTCCAGAGCCAAATTATCTCAAAATGACAGGCTACTACTGCCAGACAAATTGGATCCCAAATTGTACCCCAAAACTGTGTAGTAGTTTTACAAACTTCCCCGTGCCCAGCTGAGAAGCCACCTTGGTTCTGATGCACTGATTTGCTCTGAGTGACTCAACTATAGAGGTATAAATGGCTTAAAGGGTTAATATTAAAACTGGAAGCACATTATATTAAAATTGGGTTTACATTTCCTATGCCAAGCAAATAATACTGTAAAAATACTAAGCGAAGATTACACGATCTGCTTTGTTCTGAAACTAAGCTTTTTACACCAAAGCTTTCCTTTTTTATTGCTCACTGTCCTCCATTTCTCTTCTTCCACACAAACTACAAAAGAGATGCCATCAAGCAGTAAATCGAGGAATAAAGCTGCAGATTTTTTTTTACTCCCATTTATTCCCATTGAGCCTCCCTCAGGGATATACAAATTGGAAATTGCTAAATTATCATCTAATAGGCAGAAACAACGTAGGCGAGACCAATTAAGTAAAAGGCAGAAAGTTGTATTACACGTGTAATTAAATTAAATTCTTTGACTAGACTACATTAGAATCATTCCCCAAAAAAAGGACAAAACTCGACTTTAATCAGCACATGACACATTGTGTGACATGTCACTAAAATAGTACATTAAGAGTTTTGGTATCACTAAAAAGAGCATTTTTCTTAATTGTAAATCAAGTTACTTCCAGGTGGTAGGAAATGGGCTAAACAGCAGCATTCCCTCCTAAATACACGAGACTCTAAATGATGCATAATTGAGTACAAAGTCATAAACCAGTAGTATTCCTTTTTTTTTTTTTTTTTTTTTAGCTGTAATATCCTTCAGGAGGGTACCTACACATGCTTCCCAATAACTCACTTTTTCTTGATATCTTTTTATGTTATATTTCTCCAGATAATACCATTTCCATAGCAAATCTGCGAGCTTCTGTCTCAAGGAAGTTCCTATCCTACTGGAATATACTTGCCAAACCAGCTTAAAAAAAACCTGGTTAAATCATCAACATTATTTCAGTATTGGAAATATAAACTCAGGGTTTTTTTCATACATGTACACAAATTAAAATGGAGACTTGGAAAGGAAATAAAGTGATTTGATTTCACAATTGAATAGTATGGAAATGCAGGGGGAAATAAAACCCACATGGCTTAAGCTGCCTTGGAAAAAAAAAAATTAATGACTTTATATCAAAAGAACAACCAGCTTTTAAAAATTATTGATATTTGAAAATGTTAATTACTTGTATTAATCAGTTCCTGCGAGCAAGGGATCAAATATAAGTGAGTTAGAGCAGCTGACAGCAGCACTGAGAATAGCAAGAGGCCACAAGGAAGACAAAGAGCAGGGCTTGTTTTGGTGAGCCTGTTTTCAGGACAAGTTGTACAGACATAACCAACTGTCTAATGTCACCCTGTGCTTGAAAATATCATCGTACAGGAGTCCAGCCTGCACAGCCTCCCAGATAATGCCAGATAAACGACAAGAAGCTCTCCTTCAAAATTACAGACGGCCAGCTTTTCCCAGAAAAGGAGACCTAACATCGAAACAGGGGAGAGAACACCAGAAAGAGGCTGATTTGAACCCACGTGGAGCAGCCTGGAAAACAAACAGTGAGTTCCTGACGTAAAAATATTCCTCATTTAGATTTAAACTCCGCGATTAAAGCCCGAGCTTATGTATTTATTGCCTGGTGTCACCATTTTATCAGCACCCACTAATCACTCCATAACTTACTCTCCTAAAATTCTCTGTGTCACGTTAAACAGGTCACGACTCTGGATATTCTGAAGTCCCACCCCACTCAAGTCCCTGCGTATTCAGAAGGAGAACAAGTGACAGCTGAAATAAGCTGCTAGTGATGCCCACGTAAAGATATGCTTTGCACCAATATATCAAGGGGAAAAAAGGAGACAGTGGTCGAGTATGATGGATCTCTTGTGCCTGGCACTGCTGGGCATGGCAGTGTTGCTGCAGGATGAGAGAGGGTACAGGCTGCTCGGGAGTAATGCAGAACACACTAATAAGAGGCAAGTTAGAATGTTGTTTACAGAACACAGCACAGCCTAATATTTTATTTATTATTATTATTATGGATAATTTAAAAAAAAAAAATCTCAATGACTTACCACAAACTTCACTTTCCAAATTTACTACTTAACAAGTCTCAATTCAAATGAAAACCAGGATTAGCTCCCGACTTCCATCGTGATGCATATGCTCTTCTACCTTTAAATTAATGTTCCTGAATTTCTCAGCGCTCACCTTTCATTTCATTTTACATGCATACTTTGCTTTTCCCTCCAGTGAGTAATAAATAATACACAATATAAAGTGTAATGCCTAGGAATAAATCTGAACTGAATTTGGGGGGGGGGAAGGGAAACAGGGTTGTTACATTCATGTCAGGATCCAAAAGCGTAAGGTCTGATCAAGCAGCTGAAAAGAGAACTCTTGTAACAATAATGGGTATCAAATATGTAAGAAGGGAAAAAAGTAACACCAAACCCTAAAGATTTGCCAGTGCATGGAATTAATAATGATTAAATATTTACTAAATCTACCAATGGTAACTGCATTCTTTTTCTCACATTTCCTCCAAAGTTCAGTAGCTCTCATAACGTAGTTTCTGTTCTTAAGGGTGAAAATTTTGATTGCTTCATTATTTTTATTGTCCTAAGCCTTTCTAGGACAATAAATTATTTTTTCTTGTGACAGCTTTAGGAGAGATGTAGGTTTCCTGATCTGAAGGTACAAAAACATTTTGCATTTTGATATACCTTTTTACTACAGATAAGAAATCCTCTATTCTCAATCTCAGTTCTATTAACAATTAAAGTGATTTTTTGCAACACAAAACAACATTTGTTTCAAAAATGTGGAAAAATCCTTAGACAACACTTCAGCCCCACCCATAAAAGCTCATTGCTTAAACTAAGTTGATAAACAATAATACTTTTCTTAATATGCACTAATGATATTCTAAAAAACTATCTAACAATTCATTGGGTCAGTGAGCCCAAATCAAATTTCTTTTGTTTATCATTTAATTCCTGCCTTCCAGCCTTCTAATCCCCACACTCAGATTATTAATGTTTACAATCTTTTTTCCCCCACTCATCACTATCAATAACAAACTTTTCCAAAGTCTTTGCTATTTCCAGAAGACGTGAAAAGTGCAAAGGAAGGACAAATTCTGGCCAAGTAACTAGAATTCAGTTAGAAGTCCTGTAGATAAAACATAGTCCAGGCTATGATGAATCCCTGCGTCATTCTCCTGCACTCCAGTAGCTAATCAGTTTGTAATATTTATAAATATGGAAAAGGAAGGTTCTTTACCAAGAATTGAAAGCTCTTTTTTCTGTGTCCACTTGAGTGTTTATGTATTGCCTACACTCACATGTGTGATGTAAACTGCCTTTTTAGCCTCAGCCCTGACACCTCACTTAACACGTCACTCAAGCCATGACCCATCCACATGATGCTGGAAGATCACCCAAAAAAGGACAGTGTACTTCCCTCACCCCCTTCAGCTTCTCTCAATGTCCAAGCTGAATTCAACTTGAAAAATGAGACTGACAAAGGGAAAAAATCTGTTGATTTAAAATTGAAGGCCTTAAAGAGTTTGTAATCACCTCTATCAAGCTGGGAGTTAAATTATTCTCTGGCCACCAAGAAGAGACAAGCTGCACCTTCTCCTGCTGTCAGTGAAATACGTGTGGCTGATCTGGGGTAAATTCACCACTCAGTTCAGTGCAGAGAGACTCTCAGACCATGCACTTCCAATCTGAACTTCAGGGCAATTTCATAAATCAAAAGATCAAGCAGCTGCTGTAAACTCACTTATGATAATACAAATATATTTACTGCGGCAGCTTCGATGAGTTCTTCCTAAAGGTATTTTCAGTAAGAGCTGGAATTGAGGGAAAGCATCCATCATTAGTCACAAACTAGGGAATTAGAAACAGATCTGATCTGGGACAGCAGCACCCACAGCAGAGCCCAATCTCTGGTTGGTATCCAACACAAATGAAATTCCAGGTGTGTTCAGTGCTGACAATTAAGTAAAGGACACTATTTGGGGTGTTACCTCTTTTCACTGGAAGTCAGAAATTGGTCAAAAAGAAACCCATCAAAAAGCTTTGTGCTTCATTTTACAATAATTTACTGACTCCATATCATACATCCCACGAGCACCCACCAGGACCTGCAACGTGACGGAGCCAAGAGCTCCAGTGCCCCAGTGCAGCAGAGATCGTGACTCCTAACCAGGGAAAAGCCTTAACAGGGTGAGGGCTGCAGATGAAAGGCTCTTTTTTGCAGATGCTGGCCGTGTTTGATGTCATCAAACAAAAAGCATGGCTCAAATTAACTCCAGTAAGTGAAACAGCTGCACAATCACCTCCAGACATCTTTGTTCCTGTTTGTAGTAATGATAAAAAATAACTCCATTTAACCTGAGGTGCCCACATCCACTGGTGCAGAGACCTCCATGTACAGCCTTAGAGCTACAGAGAATCCAAACTACACATCCTTGCATAGGTAAGTGTCTTGTCCTAGGAAAAACTGATTGATTTACACAAGAACATGCAAAATATGAAAACTACCCACCCCCAGAAGGCAGATAGATACAAACCAGTTTTCCTCATGAAGTGATACAATTCTATTCAAACCACAGTTAACATATTTAACTCCAACCACAATTTTCTGAAATTCAGAGTAAGTTTCTGTTCCTTTTTTTCTCTTTGTTACCAGAAAACAGCTATAAAGCTCCATTCTTCTCAAATGAGAGGAAACCCTGTGGAGAAGACATTTAGTAGTGTTTCTAAGGTGGCTTCCATAAGGAATGCTCCTGAAAAGGATGGAGAAAAACTGGTAGGCAAAGTATTCTCACTGGCAAGGGATTTAACAGTGGGATTTACTTCAAGACAAAATACAGTTGTGCTGTCTATAGAGGTGTTAAAATACCCTTTAAACCAAAACAGAAGGAGACAAAGAGGATGGTTCCTGGAAGATCTGGGATGTCACGATGATGACCACTATTGCTGTGTATCAACAACTGCAGCCAAAGCAGATGAGGGACATTGACAATCCTCTTGTAAAGCTAAAAACCCTTGCTGGAGCTCGATTAGGGGGTCAGAGAACCAACTACAGCTTTTGCAAAGCTAGCTGAAGCCTTACAGGCACTCATTATGCACAGGGAACTGCAACTCCCTCTTCTTCAGCCCCTTCAACTGTGGGATTTCTTGCTGGCGGAGTGCTTTGTGTGTCTCAGTTCTGAGAAAACAGTATCTGAGCTGCAGTTCCTGCCCATTGCACCGACCTGTGACATAGTAATGCCCCAGGTCTGCCTTGACTGAGCACGCTGACTGCAACAGCGGGAATGTTGTTAATAGCACGTTATGGAGAGCAGCAATTTCAGGCATCTCAAGGACGCAGAGAGACGACACACTTCTATTAAGGTAACTGTGTTTCTGAGAAAAAGGTTTTCAAGATGTTCTTGGGAAGTCCTGCGGGTTTTAATGCTGTGGAATCTTCAGGGAAAGACTGAGATTTCCCTGGAACTGTGCAAAGGGAGGCTCACTGAACAACAGTGACCTGAAAGGGGCTGTGGTGAGGAATTGATGGCAGAAAGACTCGTGGCCATAGAGACCACCAGGGCTGAGGAGGACAATTTTCTTCCTTTTGTTGAGGCTGATAAAGGCAGCTTGACTGAGGTCTGCCTGACCCCACACCATAATTACCTACAGGGTATTTATGCAACTGAGAAGGTAAAATTCTGCTCTTCTCACCAGAGCACAAATCAAGGACCTTCCTCGAGACTGGGTTTCAATTCTGCAACTTTTGTTGTTTGCCTTTGGAGAGAGGAAACCAAAAAAGGAAAACCTCTGTGCTTTGGGATGAAGCATCAAATACTGATATTGAGAAGCAGAAACAGAGAGAAATGAATGGGACCCTCAAAGCCCAACAGATTTGAGGTTGACATCCCCGAGTGAAAAATACCTGTACAAATTTTGTCTAAGCTCTCAGAACACAGGCAAGGCAATATTCTAGAAGAGGCAGCGAGGACAAGAGAAAAATGCAGCTGCAATGCCATGCTAAGAATGACACAGGTGGATGAAGTCTCCTTCAGCAGATACCCACATATTTAGGGGGGTTTTAATTTTAGGGGCATTGATTCATTGAGTATGGGAGAAATTAAAGTATTTGGTGACAAGCAGAAGGAAACACACATCTGTGTTAGAAAGCATACATGGGGCCATCACTGAAAGAGGAAAAAAAAACCCAGCTGTGTTTATTTTCACAACACCAAAATGCGTCAAAAGCCAACTATACAAAGAGAACTGACGTAGTTGCTGTACAGCATTATTTCCACAGCCAGTTTTCATTAACAGAAAAATACCTGAAGATCCTAGACTTTGATCAAATGATGTGTGCACAAGAAGCAAGCTATTTTATGAGATTACAAGACAAGCTTTTCTCAATTCCATCCAGGAAAAAGGAAAAAAAAAAAAAATAGAAAGACAAAATGCAAGTCACTGCATGGTGAAACTGCCCCTGTACCAGCACCTTATAAACCAGTCTTTCTCTGGGCTACGTTTTAATTGTGACTTTTTTTTTTAAATTCAGTGATTAATGTGCAGATAGTTAAGGTAATTTTTTTTTTCCCCTGGTTTAAATTGCTGATTCAAACCTTTGGCTATTTTAGGAATATCTGGGGGTTTGGTTTTATCCTGAAATTGTACTTCTTTTCAAAAAGATCTACAAATACAACATAAAGATGATACACTACAAACTACACCTGTTCTTTTTAAGGCAGAAAATCACACAACCAAACCAAAGCAGCCAGAATCCACCTCCCAGCAAACACACAGCTGCATTGAATCAGTAAGCCAGCACAAGGCTTAAAAGCATAAATCTCAGCTTTTAAGCGCAAAACAGAATTCAATTTTAACTACTGAGCCATGACCACTGCCTCTTTAACAATGCTATAAAAAGCTACTTGGCTTTTCAAATTTGAGAAAGTCAGTGTCACATAAATATGCTCACAAAAGGTCTAAAAATACCTTTAAGCTGCTTACCCCCAAGGTCAGAAGGAGCAGACACAAAGAACTGAAGCCCTACAAAGAGCTGCCAACAGGAAAATATTGTTGACAGAAGGGAAGGTGTTGCCACTGGTCCACAGCTATTTCTTCACAGTTCTTCAGTGTCAACTTGTGCCGAGTTACACTCGTGCAGTTCTCATCAGTGAACCGATTACTGGTGTTCAGAGAACATTTATTTGAAATTATTAACTGAAAACAAACTTGGGTGCCTGTTCCTTTCACTCTTTGCTAACGATGTCCCACTGAAGGAGAACAAGGTTAGATGTATTTGAGATGCATTAAGGCAGAAAACAGTAATTTTCAACATTTCAGTGTAGTCCAACATGACTTGTAACTATGAATGCAGAGGCCACACACAATGTTGATTCTGATACATCAGAAAGCTTGTCCATGTGGATCTTCTACTGGATTCCTCCCCAGCTCCTGATGGAAACAAAACCAGTCTCATCACAGCCCAACCACTACTTTAACACCCTTCACGCCTCTCAGAGTAGAAAAATACAGTGGAAGTTTTGGTAATGATGGGGGTTCAGAATTCCTTGAGAATTTCTTCTCTTTTCTCTTTTGGCTGTGGCAGGTCAACACTTGGTAGAATGTCGTATCACAAGACAGAGAGTCCCTCTTTGTAGACCTTGAAAAACAACCTAACAAGATCATCAGTAAGTGTGCTCTGAACATCAGTAAAGGGATTCACTGCTACAACAATCTGGGGACTTTAATGATTCTCCACTGACTTGAGTTTACCTGCCTTGCAAAGGATGAAGGACTGAGCCAGCCCTCCTGCGATTTGCAAGTCTGATTTCAGGAATCTAAATATTTCAAATCTGATGTTTCAAGCATTCTCCCATCCCCTGCAGCTGTATTTTTTTTTTTTTCTCATTATGCTTTTTTTTTTAAGCTTTAATGTTTTCCTTAGAAATGGGCACGGAAAGTATTTGATTACTGAAGTAAGAAGTCACGGGCTAAAACAAAGCCGTAAGAAATACTGCACCTTGTCAAAGGTGATAAGTGCCTCTGATTATCCTTGACTGCATTTCCTGGGCTCAGCATTTCATTAAATAGCAATGCTCCCTTTTAAACATAGATTTACCACCACCACGTCCTGAGGATCTTTCATGTTTTTAGCTATGTACAGAAATACTACTTTCCTCAGTGATTATATCTGATTTTCAGTTTCAACGTTACTGATAAGATTTGTTAAGTTTGGGTAATACAACCTGAAACGAGTCATGAGCACTAACACAGCTTTTTAACTCCGTTTTAAGAGTTTCCCTTCAACTTGAGGAATGAGTAACTTCCTTGGAGAAATTACGAAATGCCTTAAGAATTATGTATTAATTAATTAATGAGGTGAATTTGGCTGTTACATCCTTGGGAAGGAACAAAGCACTCAAACATCGACGTCTGGCGAAATAAATCAGCTGAAAGGTGGAGAAGCAAAGCAGAAGGGGTGGTCAGGCACTAGAAGAGGCTGCCCAGGGAAGTGATGGAATCACCATCCTTGGAGGTGTTCCAAGGACATGAACATGTGGCACTCGGGGAGATGTTTTAGCGGTGGAATTGACAATTCTGGGGCAATAGTTTGACTTGATGATCTTATAGGTCTTTTCTAACCTTACTGATCCTCTGATTCTATGAATGCAGGGATTTTTTGCTGTATATTAACAACATTCTTCTAGCTCATTTCAGGATAGAAGGTGTCTGCAGCGCCCGCTTAATAATGCCTGATCAAAATCTGCTTTTTTTCTTAACTAAATATGATGTTAAATAAAACAGCTGACCCTGTATTAAAAATATATTTATGTGGGTGGAAATCTTAATGAAACATTGGAAAGAGCAAGTTTATTTTTAAATAAACATTTTTCTTGATGTAATAGACGTAAATGGCTCTGCTCTGCAGAATACTTGTAGAATACTCTAATTGGGGACAACAACAGGAAAGCTGAATTGATTTACTGTTAACTGAAACTCAGAAAACAACATTTTCTGCAAGATGTCAAATATCTATTTCCTTTCTCCACTGGCAGAAGATTCATCAAACATCACATAAGGTAAATACAACACTACCAGAACAGAAAAAGAAAAAAAAAATTAAAATAAATACTATCTACTCAGAAGCAACAATCCAACTACAGAATATTTTTTCTAGGGAAAAACCAGAATTATCTAGTGCTTCCAAAAGTCAAGATGCTCTTCTAAATTGGAAAGTCTAAATCAAATATTGGTCACTTCTGAAAGTAATTTTGAAATGATTTACCGTTACATTTGGGATAAGGACATAGCCATGTTCTGCTGAAAATCTCTTAAAAACACAATACCTGTAACTCACACTAAGTAGATCAAAATAAGAAGAATAAAGAATAAGAAAAGATGAGAGATTTAGATTAGATGTCAGGAAGAAATTCTTAATTGGGAGGGTGATGAGGCACTGGATCAGGTTTCCCAGAGAAGCTGTGGCTGCCTCATCCCTGGAAATGTCCAAGGCCAGGTTGGATGGGGCTTGGAGCAACCTGGGATAGTGGAAGATGTCCCTGCCCATGGCAGATGGTTGGAACTGGATGACCTTTAAGGTCTCTTTCTACCACCCAAACCATGCCAGGATTCTATGATACTTTACAGACTAAGGACTGTCAGTGAAAAAGATGAAGAGCCAAGAAGAAAGGAGGAATGAGGTTTGATCTGATATCCCAAATCAACAACTGGCTGATTTTTCACTGAAAACAAAGCTAAGGCCACAAATAAAAGGAGACTACGTGGCAGAAATAAGCAGTTTTGTGTTCCCTCTTTAAAGTAAATACAGCAGCATTTTGAAATAAAGACGAGTCCAGCCCAGGGTCATAAAGATGATAAGAGTATTTGTCATACAAGGGGAGGCTGGGAGAGCTGGACTGTTCACCCCAGAGAACCACAGAACACGCTGAGTTGGAAGGGACCCACAGGGATCATCGAGTCCCACCCTTAGCCCTGCACAGGAGCAGCCCCAAGAGTCAAACCTCGTGCCCCAGAGCTTCTTGAGGTCTGTCAGGCTTGGTGCTATGACCAACGCCCCGGGGAGGCTGTTCCAGTGCCCAACCACCCTGGGTGAAGAATCTCTTTCTAATATCCAAGAAAAGAATGCTCAGGAGGATCTTACCCATAAATACTTGATGGGGGCAAGGAGTAAAGAAGGAGGATCCAGGCTCTTCTCAGTGGTGCCCAGTGATAAGGCAAAGGACACAAACCAAAATATGGGAAATTCTATCTAGACACAGTAGAAGCCTTTTTTACTATGAGGGTGGTCAGGCGCAGGTGTTTCAAAGAGGCTTTGCAGTCTCTGAGAAGTCAGTGACTGTGTATCATTCTGTAGCCTTATTCATAAAACTATCAGTTCTATTTTCAAATTCTTTAGGAAGACGGGAAGGGCAAAAGCCAGTCTGAAGGTTATTCCAGAATGTCTATCCTCTAACAGTTCCTGAGTCCAGGTTTTGCCTACTAATAAATAATTAGAAAAGTAATGAGGGGGAAATCTTCAATGGACAATATATATAAAATATTCCCAAATATTAAAGGAGCTGAAAAACACAGAACAAAACATTTAAAGGACTGCTCTACAGGAATAAATATTCACCTGCACAAGTAAGGTACTTTTATTTATCAGGTGAAGTTATGCAGAGTTGGATTAGGGTGGGTGTTTTTTATATTCAGTACTTGAAAGATTGCTTGCATATGGCAGTGTTAGCTCAGAAAACACGTTAACACAGCAGAAGAGAAAATGTACACAAGAACCTGGGGGATCATCTCCCGCTCATTATCTCTGCCCTCACAAAAACTGCAAGTTTTCTGGTACATTCAATTTACACTGCTGTTTCAATTAATTTCACAGAAATGAATTCTCTGTAAGGAAATCTCCAACCTTCAGCTATTCCCAATGTCTAAACAAAATATTGCCAAAAGGGAGCAGGGGAGACAGAAGGAAGAACTTCTTCTGCTTCCAAAATATGTTCATTTGAGACGGGGAGCGGCTTAAGGTGAAGGGGTGAGAGAAAAATAGAGGTTAAACTGGGAAATGAGGGAGAGAGAGAAGGTGAGGAGGATGCAAAAGGGAACCCCTGAGGAATTTTAGAATTCTGGGTTTTCTACATGGCTACTTAATGCACCCAGAATTGACACAAGGCAGACATAATTCACACTCCAGGTCAACACCAGATGAACCCAGTCTGCAGGCCCAGGGACAAGCTCTCAGACAGCATAAAACCAGGTAAACTCAGGCAGGCACCACGTTCTGAATCACCAAACAGCTTTCTAAGTGGGCTCTGAACTTAATGGGATTTTAAACAGAAAAGCCCAATCATCATAATGACTGCAGAAATGCATTTTACCATGGCCTTTAATTACTACAGTGTTTGAGGCTGCCACTTTACTCAACAACATTCTGTATCAATAAAACACTTTGTTTATGGAGTATGTAATGTATAGAGAACTGGGTTCTAATGGCAATCTCCTGAAGTGATAAGTTCTATCAGGCAAAAAGGAGGCTGCTGGTTCAGAAAGCCCTAAGTAAAAGTAACCACAATACAACAAGACAGCTCAGATTGAACACACACCATTAAACTTCAGATAGATGAAGAATCTGCTGTAACAGCAGAAGTTCTACTCTTTTTCTATCTGAGAAGGTTGATGTTAGTCCAACTAAGCTCAGTATCATTTATCTTCTGGCAGCATTCTGAATCACTAAGACTTGGGATGCAACATACTCCTTCCTAAATTGCATTTCAGGGATGATTTTCTGCTGGATTCAAGGGGAAAAAAAAAGAAAAAAAAAAAGAAAAGAAAATCTTCTTTGATTAGTCTCTCAGATTTCTGATTATCTTGCAGATAATCAGACCAACATGCAGTGCTTACATGGTTCCCTGCCCATGGCACAGGGGTTGGAACAAGATGATCTTGGAGGTCCTTTCCAACTCAAACCATTCTGTGACTCTATAAATCAGTTACATGAACTTGAAATAGCACATTCAGTAGGTGGTATCCATTCACCCTTCATGAGCAGACAACTCTCCTCCACCAGAACTAGAAAGCTTCTTATTCTCTTGTTCCCTTTTTGAGCACAAACCTGACTCGAGGATCACCAAAATACTGACAACTGTCAATTCAGTAGCAGAGAAATAGAAATAAAGAGAAAATTACTAAAACAAGTAAAGCAATGTTCCCAGGTCATGCCAGTATGTTCAAAACAAGTTATTTTAAGTTAATTGCTACTGGTGAGTGCAAGCAGAAAAGACAGAACTAACGGCATGTACCCCCAAAACATTAAATCACACTGATCCAGCTAACTGGGTATTTCTTTTTATTTATTTTCTGTAACTATTACTTCCCATTCCTGCACTTCCATTTCACTAGCTAGCAAAAAAAAAAAAAAAAAAAGAAGTATAAAAAAAGTAGAAAATTGTAATACAACTCTCCATCATTACCAGTTCTTATCTGACTAGTTCTGTTTAATTCCTCATTCTCTCTTTTTTTAATCATACCCAGAATAAAACTGATTCTTTGCCTGCTGAAGACAAAGCTGAAAAGAAATACACAAATTTGCTGAGCAGCATAACAAAGACTATCATGGCTTACAGACAATACTCCCTGTAGGAGCAAACCTTTCCTTTACCTTGACAGACGCAATTCAAAATGGGGCGCGCTGTGAAATCAAAATATTGAAACTGTCAAATATAATCACTCTCCTGGCACATCATGCAAAATTGAACCTTTATTTTATAGACAAGAGAGATGTTTTATTGCTTTAGCAGACCAAGGTGTCAAAGATGACTCAGATTTGCACTGAGGAACACGAGGCCCTTGCTCTTGTCACACCACTACAGTCTTTGGCACGAAGCTCATGGTCTCCTGCCTTCAGCCTCATTTCTGGACATGGACATATTACTAAACTTTCAGACTATTTAGGTTCTCTGATTTTCTAAGCTTCAGGTTAGATCGGGCCTGAAAGCATTTCTTTGATCAGGTACTTGCTTAATTACAACTTTTTCCTGTCTGAAAAACTGCGCTTAATCCAACTTCAATCCATTAGCCAGACACGACACCCCAAAGATCACACTTGGGATCTCTTAATATAGGACATTATTCACTTGCTGGTTGGAGGAGTTCTGTGCCCTCTTTGCTCACCTGGATGGTGTAACATCAGTTGAATGACAGCAGAGGCTCCAGTGTTGCCTCTCAGGGAACCTTGGGGTTTTTTATCTTGTGCATGTTATTACTGTTTTCTAAAACTGCCTCTGGAAAGTGGAGCAATGTTTCTCCTAGGTTATAGAATTTATTTCTTTATCAGCGTGTTCTGCACATTATTCAAGACCTTGGGCAATAATTAGTTTTGCTTTAAACACTAAGAGAACAACATTGGGTTTGGAAGCTTGTCAGACTTATTTCTGAAGTGAAGCAAGGAAAAACATGTAAAAACCAATGAAATAAGTGTGTAAAAGTGAAGGATTATTTTTAAGAAAAAATAATCTCAGACCAGCAGTAGAATGGAGTCATAAAATATACTATTTACATTAAATTATTTTAAAACTGTAGATTACTAATTCTGTGCAAGATTGTTACTTCTTTGTAAACTTATCAGACACCGCACTTAGCAGTGAATAAGTTTAATTTGTATGATCTGAACCAGACTTGAAAAACGATGAATTTCCAAGTGATTAGCTCTCAGCATGTTTGTTTTTCTGTGGATTCAGAAAAGCACATTCGATTCCTTGTTAGTTTTTAATGCCATGTGTTTCCAACGACAGAACTGTAATTACAGACTTCCCATGGAATTAGTGCTGTTGATCGTCAATACGGGGCTAACAACACACCCACGGGGGGGTCTGCAAGGCATCACTGACACCTGGGGGGCTTGCCAAGTGCTGACTGGGAGCCTAAATCAAAACTAGACCGGCTTCAGCCTAATTGTTCAGTGAGCTCATCAGAGGAAAAGATGCTGATCCAAAATTACAGCTCTTTCTCAGATTTGGTGTGTGCTCTTCGTGCTCCAGATTCTACTGGAATAGTTTCCCACTGGCTCGTTGCACCCAGGATTTATGGCTAAATCAGTATTGAACTGGACCTGATAGTAATTTTTGTGAGATATGCATGGAAGGCTCAAGCTTTCACCAAATTTTGGTACAGAAATGAGGAATGCAGGACCTGTTCCTCTTCCAAACAAGGACTGAGACTCTGACACAGACTGACTTCCTAAAGGTGTCCAAGAACACTGGCACTGGGGCATCTTTCACAATTAAGAGATGACAAAAAATTACAGTTTATCTTCTTCTGGTTTACTTTTCATCATACCTGCAGAGACTTGAACTGTAGTACAGCAGAGAATATCCTGTTGAGTTAAATTTTCTACTGTGAGGAATCGAATCCCATGTTCAAGGAGTAATTCCTGCAATTTCTACCATTTCAATTTAAACATTTACCCAGTTCTCCCACTCAAATAAGGAGAAAATATTTTTAAAACCTCATATTTCTACTCTAATGTTTTATTTCTGTAATTCCTTTATATGATTCTGTATCTGTCATGCACTTGCTCCATATGAATGATCTTAAAATAATTAAAATGTTTCAAATGAAGCAAAGCAAGTAATTACTCTGGGTATGCAGAACTGATCCCTCAGGTGCTGTGTAACTCTGTACCTGTAGGTATTATCTCACCTTCACTAAAGAAAAATATATTTCTACTGCTTGTGTTTCCTCCAGTATCCTGCCTGTAAGGTTCAGCTGTAATTTGGATGCAGCACAAATATGTTCAAGTAAATAAAGTAATTTCCAAAACCTGTTAACTTCTTTTAGATCCACATATTTCATTCTTGATGAGCATCTACTCAGTTTTCGTGCACAGATGGACACAAGCTGTTTGCAATTTTTCTTCAGTGAAACAAGGCAAAATATTTTACCTGAGGGTCCAAAAAACTTTAAACCAAATTATCTTTAAACTGTACTGAGATACTGAGGTATCTCTTGGAATTTTAAAAAAGTTAAAACCCTAATAATTTTGTGGTCTCAGAGATCAGACAGCACTTGAAAATTAGAAATTTACTCACACTTCATAAATTAACCTTTAAGTTATGAATCTCTGGTTAGTTTTGAATTAGTATATACCACTAAAAGAAAACTCTGATCTGGAAAAATAACTTCTGGTTTTCTAGTATACTGTCAATATTCCTCAAACAAATGGTAGTAAAGTTAAGGGTTACACAAGATTAAAAAAAATTCAGAAGCCTGCAGTGTGAAAAATACAACTGTGAAAATACATACACACACACATACACACACACACACATATGTAATCTAAAAAAGACTGAGGCACCAATCTCTGACACAGGTCAGACCTGGATTAAAGGCAATGGCAGAAAACTCACCAATAAATGGAGATGCTAATATTGATTTTAAGATCCGATCATGATGAAAATTTCCCCTTAGATACTTAAAAACAGTTAGGTGCCTTTGGTAGAAAAACAAAGCCATGAAAGAGATAGGGGAAAATGACACCATGAAAGCAAGGGAAAGAATCTCCTGATTTTCTGGATCTAGACAAAAAAAAAAAACATGGTAGATTTCATGTCAAATCAACAATGTCAACAAAGCCACCTTCAAAAAAGAAATAAGAGCTCAAAAAATCCTGAATATAGTATTGGAATTATTTGTTGTCTTTGAAAGGCAAAAAATCTAAAAAACAAACAAACAAAAAAATCAAAGGCTAAAAAAAAAAAAAAGAATCAAACAAAACAAATCCTTTCTAAAAGAGAGAGATATGAAAAAATAAGGGGCAAAAAGTCATTAGGCTGGACCCCAGAAGGACCAGTTTTTATTGGGCATCACGCTGCCTGGATCAGTGCCAGTTAAGGGAGGACTTGGAGCATCTACACAACTCACTCATCAGCTGCTCTGTGGGGAACCTTCCTACTCCTTTCATCACTGAGGACTGAGTCCTATCTGAGGCAGGAGATAAATGCCTGGACTTCTAAAACTGATCTTCAAAGGCGTGGGAGCCGACAGGAACAGCAGCTTAGAGGAATCGTGTCTTAGAAAACTCAGTCCTTCGCAGAAACAGCACACTTAATACTGGGATTCTGCTCTTTGTGAAGTCACTGCATTCCTTAAAGTCAATACAACAAGTGATCTCAGGTGGAGATAAAACCCCAGACTCCTTTTGTAACAGAAGTAAAGCAGAGGCACAGGAAATATTTGGTAAAAATCCTCCCCTCTGAGAAGTTTCAGAGAACACTGCATTCCACTACAGCACTTTAGACAACTGCACCTGTGCCAGGTGACCCTGCTTGAGGAGGGGGACTGGACTATCGGGCCTCAAGAGGTCCATTCCAACTGAAGTAACTCTGTGAATGATTTTTGTGAGGACATATTTCATTCATACTTTTGATGGAGCATTCACACTCAAACCAAAATGCTCTTAAGCTTCCTGAGTATTTAAACCCCATCTGCTGTCACCAATAACGCAAAGAAAAAAACTCAGAATGGCCCAAGCTGTCAGGAGCAAGAGATTTATATATTAACACACAAAATGATAAAATTTTACGCCTTTTTAAACAAATCCATTTTTGCTGCAGATTTTATTAGACCGTTACCCTCCACAAGCTTTCACAAGTCTCTTACAGTGAGCCATCCATAAATTGGATTTGCACTGCAAGAACACACAGAACTGTGTTAACAACATGAGCACTTCAGTCGGTTTCTTAGTCTGCTTAGCTATCCTGAATTATCCAGATCTAGGATTTAACACAAACAGCAAAGCAAAATCTGAAAAAACACACTGAACACTCCTGGTACACTGCCAGAAATTCTTTTAAAATCAGGTATATGACTAAATTCCATTGAAACTTTTTCTAGCTCCCCCAACAGTAATAAAATTAGTATCTATGACATACTAGGTACATTCTGAATGCCTAAGTGAAATACCTGAGAACACAGTCCCTCCTGAAATTTAAATTAGTATTTTCTTCTTTTTCCATAACTTCGTATTAATCCTTAACTTTTTGTAATCCCAATAGTGGCAGCTGAAAGACCTAAAATCACTACATGTCAAGGAGAACACACACACAAGAAAAAGACATCCCATTGCCAATGGATTTATGATCAGAATGAAGATATAAAATTGCTGAGCAGCACAAAAAATTATAGTTAACAGTCAACACAATAGAAAAGGCAACAGAATAAGAAAAAATCCTCAGTACGAGTTCAGGTAGAAACTCTCCTTTGCAGCAAATGAGTGTAATTCAAAATTAAAGTTTAAATGCCTCAAAAGCTTGAAAAATTGTAACAGCATGTGGATGCTGTTTTATTCAATCCACATTTGATTTCAGATTTCCAGCAGGGCTCGGGCATTTCCAGGGCTGACCACAGGAGGAAACGATTTGTCTTTCCAGACGCTGCAATTTGCTACGAGGCCGTAAATCATCATTTATGTTTCAGATCACTGTTGCTGATGTACCGAAAGTAAAAGCTTCTGGAAACCTCCACGCTGCTCTTTGTTCGACCCAGCTCTGGTTACCAGTGTGTGAACATCCACACTCAGGCAAAGGCCCACGTTCCCCTGCTGCCAGGGCAGTGAATTCAGCACTCAGCACCAACAGCTACAGCAAACCCTGAGAGGCAGATTGTGCTTCTGCTCTTGGCACTTTCCTGCCCACAGCCAGAATATCACTCACCATTTGGTGTCTCAGACCCCAAATCACATCTTGTACCTCTTTTATAACGTACTTGAGCATGTGGGTGAGAAAACAGGCGAGATGAACTTTGTTATTCCAGTTCACTGCCTGTTACATGAAATGACTGAAGTGTCAGTTCTGAATCCTGGTCCTGTTAAGCCACATCAAGTGAAGAATACAGGAAAACCTAGAAAGCTCAGCAGAGTGTCAGGGATTGCAGCATCAAATACCTTAGGAAAGAGAACAAGGGTTCTGCAAAGCCCACTGAACTGGCTCCACAGACATACCAATTTTGTACCCCACAAAGCTCCATGAACTTCATTTTGAACTGTATGAAAGGCAGACTTAGTGTCAGCAAGATATAAATTCTGTCCATCTACTTTCATTTTATCCTTCAAGCTAAAAGAGAAGAATTAAAACTGTTGAAAGCCAAGGACAATCTTCCAGATTTATCCATTTTGCTTTTATATTGAAAAAGAGGCTTCTGCTCAAAGTTATACACAAGAAAAAAACAATGGGGAGTTAAAGATACCCCTGCATAGCCCTTGAGATATATCATCCCCAGATCTCCATTCTTCATTTTTACAGTTTCTACAGGGGTCTTTCTAGCTTTGTAGCAAATTTCCATTTCCAAGCATGAGATTACAGCCCTTGTAAATTCCTGCTGAGAAAGCAAGGGAAGAAATGAAATTGTTCTAAGAAGTTCTAGCGGATGTTTTCTTGGGCTTCAAAGCAACTGAACACATCAGCCTTAAAGCTTTAGAAGTCAACAGTGAATCTCTTACATCTCTTAAGTTAGCTGTGTGCTAAATTCACGTGCTGATCCACACCAGGACTGAACTGACAATATCAAAATGAGAAAGCTCAGTGTTTAAAGGCTGTGAAGTTTTAAGAGCTTTTCTGACGTAGCTCAAAAGAAAGAAGGTTCACCTTCGTGTGAACTCTGCCACACAGAAATGGGTTGAGTGTAAGTAAAACAGAGGGTTGAATGTGCATCTGTACCCTCCATCTTCCTGGAGAGCTGTGAATCCTCCGCCCCAGCCCCTCCCCTAATGGCATGGTTTGATTTCCTCCTATTATGTTGCCTTCTTTATGGCTACATTTTGCCCCTTATCACAACTGCAATCGTATTTCCCGCTGTTCAGCAGAACTGAACCATTCCCTCCCCACTAGGAGAAGTTACAAGTGCTTGACAGCCCCCCATTCCACCTCTGGCTCTTCTTCCCTCCTGCCCTGCACCCACGAAACGAATGCCCTGGGAGCGCTCAGCCACTCACTGCTTTGCCATCTCAGTCCTGAGCCTGGAAAATGTAACTGGAGTCAATCAAGCAATTAAATGTGAGAGTTCTTAGCCACTGGAAATGTAGCAGTCATCCTCTAATACACCTACAGGAAATTAAACAATGATATCATCAGCCTATGAATAACTTTTTAATTCAACCTGCTGTACCAGCAGATGCCAAGTAACCGCACTCGTCCTAAAATAGCACCTGTCCCAGGTACTGCTATAGCACAAGGCTAACTCTGCTTATTTTGCACTCCTCTGTTTATTAGAGGCTTACTTTAAATTAGCTTTCCAGGTCTTCAGGATATGGTTCCTTTCCTTCTATCTCTGCTGGTAGTAATATCTGCCAATAAACAGCATGACTAATATTCGATAATAGACAATAGTAGAAGGCTGCATGAACCAAACCCATATTTCAAGAACACTGATACTATTTCATATCAAAAAATTTGCAGGACAAATCTGATAACCTTTCAGTTACCCCTGAAGGCTTTGATTTAGGTTTTTCTCACACTGATGAACAAAAACACGGAGTTTAGTTGCCAATTAGTCCTGCCCTGTAAAGCATTTTCTCACTAATTCTGCCAATTCATTCCATTTAAGATCCGGAGCTTAAACTAAGGAGGAGGGGATGAGCTAAAAATAGCAGCAGGGGGAAAAAAAAAAAAAAAAAAAAAAAAAAAAAAAAAAAAAAAAAAAA
>NW_020955535.1:595772-655264 GCF_003031625.1 Empidonax traillii
AGCAGCAGAAGCCCGACAGGCTATTTAAAGACACTTTTCTTCCCTGCCCCCTCTTTTCAAAGAGCAGCAGGAAAATAAACTGCTACAAAAGTAGCTTTAACACGTGTAGTTTTCCAATTTTGTATTCTTTTCCCACTTCTCAAGTCACTGAACTGCTAAGACCTCGATGTAAGATTTATTCAAATTGAACAGTTTAGATTTGCAGACATTACCCACGCTTTGTCTACTCTTTGCAAAATAAATTTAGCTCACAAGTCATACAAAACATCCAAGTAGTGAAAGGCTTTCACCTATGTAATCAAAACACTATGGACACAGGATCAGGGTAAGAAACTAAGGCAAATATTTGCAAAAAATCTTGCATCAATTCTCTTATTTGCCAATACACTGTGCAGCTGTTATCATTATAAAACACATTTTAGCAGTTGGACATTACCTCAGATGTATGTCTGGCTTTCTCCAAATACACACAAACAACTATTCAAGACTGAGCAGCTTTAAAAACTAAGCTTTCTCCTTCTTCTACACAAAGTCCACTTAATTTCTAGTGATTACAAAAGAAAGCTGATGCCAAACTTGGACTTTCACTGTCACCACAAGCACCCTTATTAAAGACAAGCTCCTGTTACTCATTACTGCACGCACAAAATGACACAGCTCCTTTCAGGACCCTAAAGAACATGGTTTTCAGGACTGTGAAGAAAAAAATAAAATGTGTGCTGCTGCATCTCCTTGATACCCCCTCTGGAATGCTGCATCCAGCCCTGGGGCCCCCAGCAAAGGAAGACCCAAGGAACTGCTGGAGTGAGCTCAGAGGAGGCCACGAAGATGCTCAGAGGGCTGGAGCCCCTCTGCTCTGGAGACAGGCTGGGAGAAATGGGGTTCTTCAGCTGGAGAACAGAAGGCTCCAGGGAGATTTACAGCCCCTTCCAGTATTTACAGGGGCTTGTGAGAAAGACCAAGAGAGACTCTTCACCAAGATCTGCAGTGACAGGACAATGGTTTAAAAAGAAAGAGGGTAGATTTAGACTGGACTTAAGGAAGATGGTTTTTATGATGAGGGTGGGGAGGCCCTGGCACAGGTTGCCCAGAGAAGCTGCGGATGCTCCATCCCTGGAAGTGTTCAAGCCAAGGTTGGATGGGGCTTGAAGCAACCTGGATTTCAAACTACACATGGGGATGGAAAGCTCTGCTCAACACCCCCACCATTCTCCACACCTGGCCCAGCTGTCAGTGGTAACTCAGCTGTGCTGGATACACCTGGTTCACACACAGAGTCATTCACTGCTCCCACCCTCCCTGGTGACATACAGAGAGTTACTAAAGCTTTCTATTCACACCATTTGTAGTTTTTTCTTGATCAAGTCTAGTTTTATTGGTACTAAACTGAATTTTCATGTAGTAGTAAACTCCTACTACATGGCTTTTCTTGATGAGCTGAGAAATTATTATCAATACAGTACTAAACTGTATTTTGTTATCTTTATCAATGCCAAAGAGGTAGCTTTTCTCCCTTTAAACACTGAAAATTAAATACTAAATTCTTTCTTTAAGTAATACATCTGAAACCAAAGCACTCAAGAGAACACACTGTGAAAACCAGATCAATGGCAGCTCGTGATTTAAACAGGTTAAATGTAGCCTTGGCAACTTTGCAGGGGAGCTTTCGCACCGGTATTAGCAGGTGTTAGATCTCCCTGAAGCTGCAAAAGCTCTGCCAGCTCCTCAGGAGATGCACAACTCATTAACTCAATTTTGATATAAAAGATAGGACTGAGAAGCTTCCCTGATGGGGTAACCCTGGAAGGAAACTTTGGTGAGGAGCAGAGTTTACATGTTAGGCCCTCATTTGTCGAAGGACGGGGTTTTAGCTGAGACACATCCACAGCTGGGATTTTACCCCACATTTCACAGCAACCAATAACAGAATTCATATTCTGCCATGTGCTCTGTGTAGTTGACATATATTTCAGTTTGAACTTAAAAAAAAAAGAGAGAAAAAAGACAAGGAATAAACACTTCAGGAAAAAGACAGATGACCCAGTAAACTGTTATAGCAGGAGTAATTTAGACACAATTTCCTCATGCAAGCAATGACTCAGTAGGTTCTTTCCAAAACAATCTTCATTTCTGGAAACTTATTCAGCAAAGAGGAAAAATTATTTTAATTCTATGAAAGGCATGTAGCCACACTAAACCACTGGCCAAACTCTACTCTGTTACACTGAGTATATCGAGTTTCAATACACACCTGAATTTATCCACATTATAATTATTTTGTCATGTAATTTATAACTCTTTCAGCTGACTTTAAAAATATTAAAGGGAAGGTTGTCTTCCTGCTTGTCCACTGCTCCCCTCTCTCAGTTGAAGGACAGGCCTTTGAGCAGCTGCTTGGCATCAGCACAATTCATGGGAGAAAAAGAGGGTGAAAGGGAGAGGAGAATAAGCATCTGGGGAGCAGAGAAATATCTCACAGTATTTGAGGAATCTGAAAGAGCACCTGCCATCAGTGAGGAAAATCTTATTCCATCCCCAAATAATCTGCTATAAACAGACTCCAACCAGCCCCTCCTCTCCTTACAGCTGCACCACAGAAGTGCGGATTCTGCATCAACTGCATGTGTGGGAATATTCCAGAAACCTTCAGGTTAGGAGTCAGGGAAAGATCTGTGGACAACAAGAAAACCTTCACCATGAAGTAAATCGTCTAGTTTGTGAAGACAAACTTTTTTTAACCACCTTACCAATAGTTACACGAGACAGCAAAGCTTTATCCCATAATTGAACGGTGGGGGGGAGGGGGAAATTCATTCTTCCATTTAATTTACAATGTGTGCTGGCTTTTATTTTCTCTTTTTTCCCTTCAGTTGTATCACTGGATCCCTCACTCATATCTGGTTCCCTTTTGCAAATATTTTCTTCCTAGCACTTCCTTTCAACTTAAATAATTTTACAGTATCACCTTCTCATCTGGTGAGATCATTCCGAGGAAATGAAAACATCCTACCCCATGCTGATATATCACATCTGCTCAAAAAGATGCTTGTTTTGTGTTCACCCACTACTGAACTACAGTTAGGATTTTTATAGATGTACTAAAACCTGGATCCAGTTCCTAAGAGGTAAAAGGCAGCTCTGAGCTCATCATTCACTATTTAAAGTTCAGATCTTTTTCCACCCTCTTCATGACTTTGGATTTATTAAGACTGAAGTTCACCTGGAAATTCATCATCTTGGCCCCTGTCATTTCTTACAGTCAGATTCCTCCTTCACAGTTCAGGATCAGGGACCTTCCCAGCCCACTGCTCACTCGTTTTCCAACACTCTTCCAAAAGCAGCTGGGCAGGTCAGGGCCCAGCCCAGATTCCAGGAGAGCTCCATAAGGACTTGAGCTCTACAGGTGATTATTCCCTCTCTTAACTAATTAATAACTTTCCCTTCTTGTCCCAGAGCAGCTTGCATTCTCCTTTGGTGGCAAATTCTTGTCGTATGTCAAGAATTCCAGATACTCTCTATCCAGAAGCTTGTTCACCCCAGAACTTCAATGGATTTATGAGCTACATCTTCCCTGCATCTTTCCCCGTTTACCCTTTCCCAATTCAGCACACTTATTCAATGCAGATGTACACATAAAACTGAAATAAACCTGTAATTAACCTTCTTTATTACAAGTCACCCTCTTTCCTAAGGGCACTTATTTACAATTCAACATATTAAATCTCGAATGTTTCCGTAACGTTGGGATCTTTCATAGCCTGAAAGCACTACGTAAGACAAGGAGTAATTTAAAAAGTGTATATATGGAGGTTTTAAAACACACCTACTGCACCAGGCAGAAATAAAAGCACTACAGGATCCAGATTTAGAGTTCCTCTCCCTCAAGTAACAGTCCTGTTGAGGGTGAGGAAATTAAACAACTCCCCGTGATCTTGTTTCAGAACCGTCTATTATTCTTTAAAAATCCAAAGCTAGAGCAGAACTCTTCACTTTTATTACAGCTGCCCACTGTAAGAAAACAAATTAGAAGGAGTGTGCATTTTCAAACATGGCAAAACTCTCCCTTGGGAAGATCCAGCCATTAGAAGAGGGGGCTGAGTGGAGAGGAGAAGTGGCTTAAGAGGGAAGTTTACAGATTTAATATCACCCCTTCTCTGCCAAGATTAGACACCTCCACAGGGCAAATCTTCTTTGTTTTCAAACTTAGCAGAATACCAGTTTGGTTTTTTAATTCAGGACCTCTAAATCCTTAAATTATTCCAAAGAAGGCTTCAACTTTTTGCCTGTGATCCCAGCTAGTACGTTGGCATCGGAAGGGGGTGGGGGTTGAAAGAGACTCCAATTTCTGAAGACACCTTTGTAACTGCAAAATGAAAATGTCATAAGAAGTTGGCTTTATAAACTACAGCATTTACTTATACTACAGCATTTACTTAACATCTTTCAGTGATCTTTTCAAATCACTGTTGTTTTAGCTTTTGTTTCCAGTTAATGAAGGCAGAATTAAATGGATGTCAAGAGTGAAGCATAAATTCAAGCCGCTGAAGCACTAATTTTAAATGACTGTTCTCTTTGAAGGAAAGACTCATAAACCAGCTATTTTAATTATACTTTTGATCATCTAAAATAAATTAATAGAAATTGGATATTTCTACTTCCAACTTCAGGAAATCTGCGCTGTACCATCGTGATCTTTCACAGAACATCAGAGAGCAGGCAGAAAGCCAAACCTGGGCAACATCAGAGGGTAACTTTCATAAATCCTCTGGCCATTAAAGCAGACATAACTGGCAGCCACTCAAGACAATCTTCTCTCATCCCATTAACGCAGCCACCGTGTCACCACAGCCACAAAACACAGCAAGTGCTTCTAAATACAGAGAGTGCTATAGCCTAAATTAATCTATTTATCTACACATATCCATCAAACCAGGTGTGACCTGGAGCTGCACCTACACCCAAATGCTCGCTCTTTTACTGGAAGCACGAAAAAAAATGGCCTGAAAGGTGTTAGGCAGCTTCTCCCCAAAAATAAAGATGATGGTTAACTGGGAAATGGACTAAAGCTATTTAGTTACCTCCACCATTTGATCCCACAGTCTCTAAAGGGTCTAGACAACATCCCTTCATTCCTTATTTCCAAGTCTCCAAATACCACATTAGAACAGTTCATCAGCAAAATCAATTGCACAGCAATTTTTCAGCTGTTAGATGAACATCCAAGGCACCAGGTTTTAGGTGACAGCAAGCAGAAAAGTAATGCCTCTGACTGGACCTATGGAGGAAGATTGGGCAAATTCACACTACTCACAATAACACACTACTCAAAGGAGGAGATGAGTCTGGAGGCCAAGAGCCTTATCATGGACTGGCTCTGTGCCATTTGCAACAGCAGAAAATTAAAGGAAGAAGGGCTAAGGAGAGAAATTCGTCCTCTAGAGGAGGTGAAAAAAAAAAAAAAAAAAAGAAAAAAAAGACAGAGACCAAATCTTGCAAAACCAGAAAGTCTGAGAGGGCAAAAGGAAGCGACAGAGGGATGAATCCATATGGGCACATGCCCATAACAATGCTGGCTTTGGGAAGAACAAGTAAGTTTATCAGCAAGCAGGTAGATCTTCAAATCACAGAATTCTGCAGGTTGGAAGGTCCCTCTGGAGGTCTCCAGCTCCAGCCTGGAAGTTTGCCATGAAGACCCCACATCAGCAGCACAGCAGCAGGCAAGGGGCTGTCACTCTCTGCAGTCCTGCTCCCTGTCTGTGCTGAGCCTCAGGCACTGCTGCTTCCAGCCGGGGGAGAAACAACTCTGAAAACACCTCTGCAATAACTGTTTGCAGCCTACCTGGAGTTCACACTGCAAGGCAGGTTTGGGCTGTGCCAGCTGGATCAGAGCTGCACAAACGCACTGCCCTGCTGGTCTGTGCTCCTGTGTACGGCACCTCTTTCTACCTCGTGGCTGCCTGTCCTCATTTCACTCTGTGTTCCCAGGTTTCTAACATGGATTTTACTGAGAGAGGCAGCAACAACTGTCTCAGGTGTGCTGACCACTGGGCAGGTCTGAGAAAAACCAGAAATTGTGATTAAGTTTCAATCTCACAGAAATATGGACAAACTTGGGTAGAAGAAACAATGTTGATTAATACAACTTACCTTCCCTCCTTCAATGTTCAGAAAATCTACTAGAAAAAGAAAAGACCAACATCAAAAATTCCATGGAATCATTTTTCTCCTGGGAATATTTATATTTTTTATTTCATTCTAATGAGGAGACTAACACTCAGGGAAAGGCTGACAATGTTCACCTTCATTCTCCACTTTTTTCCATCGACCCTCAATGTTGAAACGTGATTTCCTAAAACCACAGTGTAAACCTGTTGTCTTGAATATTTGTGAATTAAGGGCAAGTACCAACAGTATTTTTTCCTGTTTAGCTGGTTGCTCCATTGTTATTGAACAAGAGGCACAAATGTTCTTCTACTCTTACTTTTTCTTTCACACACTTTGCACAAAAACGAAATCCCAAAAGAAACTATTTAGCACTTTAGTCAATTTTTTAACAGGCCTGCACGTTGTCAAATGCTTCCACAGATGGGCCAAGCACCCAAAAATTTCAATAGATAAATAACTTTTTCAGGTATTGAAGAACATTTCTTCTTTGAAAAAAAAAAGTTATTTTATTTTTTTTAATGATTTCTAAATCCAAATTCCGAAATCAATTATTCTGACTTTTTTTCGAGAGAGAGCTTTTGAACCCTGCAAGTCCTACAGCCTGTGATCTACTTAGGGTTTAAGTGGAAAATGAAGAGGACTGGTTTGGATTTTGAGTGATTTATAGATCATTTTAATCTAGGACAGCAAACTCACATCTGTGTGATATTTTGTAAAAGGGCCAACCTATGCAGCCACGTTTATGCTGTACCTCATTAAACTTCATAAATCCTGTCAGAGACAAACTTGGCCTGCGCTCACAAACCTCCCGTCTCCCTGGCTGCAAACACAAAATATCACAAAGAGTGCAGATTGGGTCTCCTGAGGTCAAGGCGATGTTCAGAGAGGTCAGAAAAATTGCCATGCAGGCTAGATCCAGAGAGACAGTCCCCTCTGCTTGGGGAAAAGTCAACTGAAGAACTGGGAAGAGAAGAGGAATCTTCCAGAAAGTCACATAACACCACAACAGTTGCCTACCCAGTGCAGCATCCTAGAAAACAGTGTCTTTCCAATGAAACCATGGGAAAGGAGGGAAGGGGAGAGAAGAAAACACCTAATGCTGAGGAATCCAACCCAAAGGGAAGGTCTCCATTCCAGCAGCTGCAGAAGGGAGGTTTATCTGTGCTCAAACTGTTCTTGAGGGAAACAGAAATGCTAAATTCAAAAGCAAAATCACAGGGAAGGGATTATCTCGCACAATCCCTCTGGGAACACACCATAACTGTATATCCAGAAGAAAAGGATGACACTGCACTGGGGACAGGGCAGAGAGAGGAACAGGGACATATTTTGTTCCTGTAAAACCTGCAGTGTTATCATTTTCAGTTACAGGGATGGAACACTAGAAAAGGTCTTCCCTTTGGAAAGCAGTCCTGCTGAGGGCACCTTCGGAGCAGCACCTTCAGTTTTGCCTCCACTTCCCCCTGAGGGGACAGTCTGGTCATGCCTGAGGCCTGGAAATCTCTTCACTCCTGGATATATTCATAGACAGCTCAAAGTCCATTTTTTCTTCCCATGTTCCCCTTCCTTTACCTTTACAAGAGAGCCCTTCTGTGTCCCCCCTTCATTCAATGCATTAATAATCCCCTTAGATCTTACTGTGCTTATCAAACTCAAGTCTGGTTTTCATGGGACACATGACCCTTTCAGCGAAGGAATTCCTCAAGTTGCTTTAATTACTTGAGCAAATTACTTCCAAACCTGACAATTCTCTTCATTATTTCTTCTACTGCTCTTTATTTTTTTATTATTCTCTTTGTTATTTGCCCAGCCTATCATTTCTGCAGATTCCTCCTATAACAACTTTTCATGTTTTAGTTAATGCAACATTTGACATTTATTAATTTGACTTGAAGGTATCTCAGAAATATCCAGCTGGCCATAGATTTAACATGAAGACTCGGGGCAACTGCTGTGAAACTTTATTTTGTCTCGATGACAGCATGCAAAGCCTTAATCATAGCAGCTTTGTCCTTAAAACATAAACTGTAACAGCAATGTATGGAAAAAATCATTAATCTCCCATACAGACAACATGCCCTGTCATAAACAGACACACAAATTAAACACTGACTTGGCAGCTGTGAGAAATAACAATCACAATTTACTTATACATGGACTATAAATTTGTTAAGGGAACTTTTGGTTCAAAAAGGGGCAGAATTTTGAATTCTTGTTCCCTTTGAAAAAGGACTTATTTCAAAATGTTATCGGCCTGAATGTGCACTGCTAACTGATACTGCAGAAACTGCAGTATAAGACATCACACACTTCACAGCTCAATTAATCAATCCATTTACATCAAATAATAAGGCAGCAGAAATGGCACTCATTAACAGTATGCACACAAAGGGCTTTTAAAAAATTCTTTGCTTTTCACGGATGAAAGAAACACCGTACCATGTGATGAGATGTATAAAAATTAAAATAAGAATTTGTTTCTTTAATTATTCTCATCTCATTAGAACGTAACAAAAAAACCCCAATTAAAACCAGGTTAAGTCAATACACACAAAAGTTCACTTAGCAAAACTCAGAAAAGCACCTATGATTCTGCTGACTGCAATGAAAAAAAAGCAACAAAACTTACTGTAGAGGATATGTGTAAGCAAAGTCGCCCATTTAACCCCCTAACCCTGCTAAAAAGCAGGAACTGCTGACCCAGAAGGAAGTTTGGCAGTTCTGAACTTGAGTGTTGACTTTGCTCCTGCAGTATTTCTCTCGCTTATTTTTAATTAGGCAACTGCCAATTAAAAAAAAAAAAAAATTAAAAAGCCAAAATTCCACCACGTTCTTTCACATCAGCATTCCCACAGGACACCCAGTACTTCTCACAACTTGCATATTTTGAACAAAAGCCTCTGCCATTTGAACTACCCACAAAACTATTTCCTCGTTTACCATGATATGTACCAGCGATACACCTGTCCAGAAACTTCAGGGTTAAATCACTGTTTTCAAAGGAATAAACCCCTCCAAAAGTTTTAAATTCCATTCCCAGCATCAAGTGGAGAAGACATCCTCTCTGTGGGGAAGATGCCTCAGATCCTTCCCAGCTCCTCAAGACCGACACCATTCGACCCAGGTCCTGTTTGCTCTCCCTCCAATCCTATTCCTGGGCAGTCCCAAACTTCAATCCCTCTGGCCCTCATGCCAAGGCCAAAACAGCCTGAAATTTCTGATGTCTAAACCCACAGCCAGCTGTGGGGTCACACACACACACGCTCAGAAGACTTGAACAGCTCAGTTGTGTTGTAGCACAAGGACAGCGGAGAGGATTGATCTCCTCAGCCCATCCCCACCATCCATCTCCCACGAACTCCCGAGTGCCAGACACACCGAGCACGGAACAGAAATGCAAAGGCAAGGCAGGGTGTGTTGTACAAAATCAGATATCCTGGGGCACATAATGGGATAACACCTATTACCATAAATTATGAAGTGATTTACGCATCAATGAGAGTTGTCATGAAATTTAATTTTAATGGTTTGATAATCAAGTAAGAAACACAATAATTACTGTACCTATGGCTTTCAGTAACTTCAAATCACTGCTAGTGGCAACACTTTGTTGTTCCCATGCAAAATACAATTCACCTCCAAGAGTTGCCTGCTATATTTTTCCATGTCAGAACAACCTGGTGATTACCACATCACTGGGATAAACAAGCTCAGATTTACCTCTGATTACATTCAAAACATTTCTATCTCGTCATAAAACTCCTTTAGCAGTGCAGCTGAATATTCCAAGAGAGCTTTGCAGACAGGAGGCTCAGCTAGTCTAGAAAAACCTCTGAAGGCTGAACTTTCCAAGAGCACACCAGGGAATTTGCTTCCCTCACCATCACACGTAGCATGTTCAACTGGACAGATTAGTAAAACACGCTGACACCCCAGTGTGGTGTAACAAACATATTTTAAGTTAACTGAAGGCCTTGCCAATACCTCAGCATCACTCACTGCCCCCAGAACTTTCATAGAGCAACTTGTCTGACAGATTTTTGTCAGGATACCAGTTCTCCAGTGTATTTCCCTGTGGATATTAAAGAAACTCCTGAAGATGTAAAGCAGCAAAAATTAATTCAGTTTTGAGTCTCGCTTTGTAATGAACCCTAAATTTATCTCCAGGAGTTCAACAAATCACCCTCCAGAACTCTTTCTCCTCTCTTTTCTTCAGTATACAACCTCACAGGTGAAGGAGGACAAATTTCTTTTCTTCTCCTTCTCTCTTTAACCGAGTCTTGGTTCTCTCCCCTCCCCACCAAAAACTCGTGAGAAGAAGAGACCTCAAAGTAGAGCATGTTACTAATTGTCCCACAATGGGATACAAAGCAACATTTCATTTCATGTGGAAACCAGGGAGGGGAATATGAAGATCTCGAATTAACATCTTGGGATATAGAATAAAAAAAAAAATGAAAGGCTGATCCTTTCATTTGTGCGTCTGCAGAACACGCAGCGACAAAAGACAGAAAAATGAGTGAACAAAATAATCACTGAGCCCAAATTATCGTTTCTTACTATAAAATGACAGAGAGCAAAATGTGTTTCTCTATCCTAAAACAGAGGGAAAAGAGTATCTCTTCTCAGAAACACTGCTTATATATATCTCCAAGAACAGTTACAGTGCACACAGTAAATATTCCCAATTACTGGCCTAAAAAATACAGCAAACTTTAGGCTTAAGCTTTTCTGAAAGCTAAAATGATAATTTTCACTAGTCAGTAGAATAATCTTACTGCAGAAAAAGCCAGCTATTTTCCAAATGGTCTTTTAAAGGATATCACTTTTTTTTTACTAGCATAATAGCCTTTTTTTCCTGCAGCTGCTCCTGCCCTGTCTCTAAGTTGGTTGAAGCAAACTCCACTTCAGACCTTAAAATCAAAAGATTCCGTAGCATTCTACATATTTTATCCATTTTACTTAAACACCAATAAGCCAGAGAACAGGAGGGGGTCGGAATGCCCCAGGTAATACGGATACTACAAGATGGATCCCAGGGATTGCCCTGCGTGGACTTTCTAAGCATCCAAAGTGGGAAGCAAAGAGGGGGGAGGGAGGAGGATACACCATCATCCTCCTCTGGAGGTCTGTGGGCAGAGAATAGGAAAACACTTTCAGTCTCCAGCAATAGCAACAGGAACGAAGAAAACAATTTCCTGCTCCCTTCACTTTGTCAGAAGGGGAGATTTCCCAGTGGTGGTGATGAATGGGGGCAGAGTAAATTACAAAAAGAAGTGGAAGTGGCCAAAGCTGGCAAAAAAAGTTATGATTTAAATAGAGCTGGAATGAGGAGAACATTAAAAATGAGGAGTCAAAAAGGTACAGGGAAGTGGGGGTGGAAAATGAAGTTAACTGAAAAGCCTCTCTTTAAATATTAATCAGATATTTTAAAAAATCAATGTCCAAAGGAAAAAAAATTCATAAAAGGAGAAGGTAAGAGTGGGACGTGATGAAAAACATTGTATATTTGGATTTAAATCCTTGCTTCAAATGCAAATTCCTGAATTCCTGACAATGCTTTTCCTAGGTTATAAAACAAAGATCTAGAACCATTGGTTAAAAAGTGGTGAAAATGGAAAACATTTCTCTCTCTCTCTCTTTTTTTTTTTTTTTTTTTTTTTTTTTTTTTTTTTTTTTTTTTTTTTTTTTTTTTTTTTTTTTTTTTTTTTTTTTTTTTTTTTTTTTTTTTTTTTTTTTTTTTGGTAAGAGTAACAAAATGCCTTTTCTAAGAGGAGGAAGTTAATTTTTAAGGCCCTGCTTTTCCGTAGTAGATCCACCAGAATAGAAGTTAAAACTCTGAGCAACATATGAGCTATAGACATACTGTTACAATTAAAAGCAATTATTTTTCAAGAAATACATAATAAATGAATTTAAAACCAACAGAAAACTCAGTGCAATTTCTAACCAACAGGAAAAAAGCTACTTTGCAATAAGAATAAAACCTCATCCTTAAAAGGTCTAAATACTTGCAACAACTACCAAACCTGCCTTAGTAAATGACTGTTTCAGAAGGCTTACTGAAAGAGTTTGTATCTTTTATAATATAATGATTTAAGGATATTGAAGCTCGAATTATTAAGTCCATGGGAAAATAAAAGTAATTCAATCAAGGGGATGCAAAGGAATTTTATAATCTTATTTCTAAATTTATTTCTATTTGTTACACCTTCTTCCAAAAACTGGGAATGAAAAATTTCAACTACAAAAATAATGGGAGGAAGCAAGAGGCATAAAAACAACATTACAAAACAATACAGACAAGAACTAGAACATTTTGGTGACCAGATTGCTTTTTTAAAAAGGAAAAAGCCAATTCTTTCCAAATAAAAGTAACAAGCACTGTATGTTACTGATATTTTTGTCTATTCCTTGGTAAATTAAAATTGAGAAAATTCAACCTGGGTTTGAGTGGATGTGTTTCCTCTTCGTTGAACTTTGGGAGTCGCCAAGGCAAAAACCATTCCCAATTTACTGCCACTGTTACCTATTCTATAGCTCTTTTTGGCAACTGCATTCCTTGCAATTGGTGTGGGTTTACTGTGGATTCAATATTCACTCTGAGGCTTGAAGACATGAGAGTATCTCCCTTTAACGAAGTTCATCAAGGACGTGACTTCAGAGAGCAGCACAACTCTCCCAAGGAAGACAACGGTGCAGGGAGCACAGGACCAAAAATAAATATCCCCTTTTTCACATTTTCATCTTTAGGAAAAAAAAAAAAAATTTCTTTTTTAAGATGAAAATGGTGTCTAGATGTAATGACCACCTGAAGAAGATAAACCAAGCCATTTAGGGTAGAGCCAGCAGCAGGAATCCTGGGCAGATATATTATGAAAAATAATGGTTCTAGTTAGCTGCAAAATGAGCTTTACATCACCGTAGTGGGGTTGTAAGAATCAATACTCACAACAGCCTACTTAATCTGAAATATATTTTCCCACTGAGATTGGGATTGCTTTTTCCCCAATTCTATTTTTCTTTCCTGCAGTTTTCTTTGTAGAAAAGGTGATGAAAGGGCTGGGGAACCATAGAAAGAAAATTTAAAACTGGGAAAGGATAACGAACTACTGAGATCGGGTTTTAACACCAGAACTACAGTGAGAGCACAGGAAAATTATATTAAAACATTCTACAAAAGCAAGTTCAATGAGCTGCACACCTCAGTGCCAACTAGTTCATAGTTTGTTATTTTCAGTACTACCACACTCGTGGCCAAAATAAATTCACAGGAGGTACTGCCAAAACTTCGTGATCCACCTTAAAGAAAGCAAAACTCGTATCCTTTGACATGCGTGAAATGTTTAAAAGGGAAAACGGGCTCCAAATGTCATCAGTGGTGTATAAACAAACAGCAGGGTTAAACCCAGGGCCCGGGGTTTAATGCTGGGAACACTCACCGCTGACACTCCCCAGCGTGCAGGATTAAATCTTCATTATTCTTAGCACTGATGGTCAACTCATGCTCTGTGGAATTGAAGACATCAAGGAGTAGATGGCACTGCCTGGTGCTGTTCAGATCGGGGGGGAAAAAAAAGAACAGCACAAATTCAATAATACAGCACTGAGTTATTACATGTCTATCAGAATTCATATTTATAAACAAATATAAATATAGATTTTTTAAAAAGACACACATTTCCATACAGGTTTTATATCCTACTCTGATTTTAAGAATATCTTACTGTTTTATCTTAAAAATTCTTTTTTTTAATAATTGGATTCTTTTTTTTTTTTTTTAATAAGACTAAACAGAAGTGTACATCCTAAAGAGAACTTCCATGACAATTATGACCTGCAAAATATCAAGCCCCACAGCATTGATCAACTCTCTAGATACATATATATTTTCTCACTCTGGAGCTTTCAGATTCACTTCAGTGGAAAAAGCCACAGAATGTTTCAGTTCTTCGAGCATTCACATCCAAAAAGTCTTATTATTTTAAATCACCTTGGCATCACATGTTTAAGAAACAAATTTATGAGCAAAAATTTAAACTGCAAGGTGCAATTCCATTTACTACAATAACTGGCTTGTCCAAAGACCAAAGCAAGCAACAATTAGAGCATTTAACCACCAGAACAACCACTCTTGACAGAGAGAGGACAACTCTCTCCCCTCTGTAAGACAGGCAAACACAGGTACCTCTCACAGAAAACCTTTTATTTGTCAGCTACTATCCTTCAAATCCAAACTTCCCCAGAAGCATTTGGTATAAATATACCAACTTCATTTCTGGTAACCTTAGAAAATAAGACTAACAAAGTTACAGGGTGGAAATGTTACTGCAAAGGTTTATTCTAATAAACATTTTAATTCCAAGTGATATAATTTATAATAATTAATGTTCTTATTAATTGAATTAATATTAATTATCATTGTTAATGTGCTCATTTATTTGACGGTTAATAACATTAAATTACATTTTAATATTCTTTAATTAATATTTAATTCTAATTATTATTCTACACAAATTATTCTAATTTATAACTTTTTCCTCCCTGTGAAACTAAGCAGAAAGGGCAGCACTGAGCGATTCTAATACAGTAAACATGGAAAACAATCACAACATTATCAGAAGTAGATACCAAAATGCCAGATACAATGATACAGTTTCAATTATGCCTCATCAGTCCACTCTGAAATTCAAAGCTTCCTAAGAAGCTACTGAACAACCCACAAATATCCCCAAAAGGGAAGAAAGAGGAGTGTGGTGGTGAGGCGAGAGTTGTCAGAGCCACCCTTCAAACAATCTGATGTTCAAGCTCCAGTCATCTGTCTGGGGCAACCAAGACAATTCATCCCATTGCACAATAATTTACAGCTGGACTGAAGTGTCCATTCCACAGGCAATAAAACTCAGGAGGTGTCCAAGAGTTTTAGTGGACTGTTCTTCCACTTTGGAAAGAGGTTCTCTGGTTTAGGACACGACTCTCTTCCGAAAATCAAGAGATCCCCTTTTCACATTCTTTGCGTAAAGCCCCGCTGACCACTGCAGGTGGAGAAGAACGCAGGAGGGTTGGTTGAGGGCCTGAAGCAAAGATGTCAGAACTCAAGAATTTAGAACAAATAAGGAGTCATGGCTCTTGTTAGAAACTCCCTCCCCGAACAACCCACGAGGAAGAAATAACTGGAAGGGCAGGGCTCGAGTCAGCAGCAATCCTGTTAGTGGAAAGGAGTGGAAAAGAAAGGGGGAATAAAGGTTTTATCTCGTCACTGGGAGAGTGGGACGAGACCTGCAAAGTCACAGACAACCTCTGCCCCTCCAGGAGATACAAGGTCATGATCTCAAAGAGACTTCTAGTGTAGGTCATGTTTACAAAATTAAATATGGAAAGAATTTGTTATTTATGCCACAGCAAACCCAAACAACTGTCTGGGAAAAAAACAAAACAAAACAAAACAAAAAAAAAAAAAAAAAAAAAAAACACACAACAAAAAAACATTCAAGCCTCCTGCAATAGCTCTTGGCAGCAGTACCAAAGTTTTGCCAATAAAACAATTCATGCCACAAAGGACCTACACAAGCTGCCCTTCAGGACTAAACACCAACACCTATATTAAAAAATTCCCAAATATGAACCCTTGGAAATTATTCATCATTATGACATTTATTTCCTCCCTCTTCAAACACTACACAAAATAGACGTGTAGGAGAAATAATTCTTTCCTTGTCAATTTTAAGTTAATTCTCCAGGGAAATCTTTCAGTAAAAAAAGTAAAAATTGGAAGTTACAGAATTATTACAGTACTTTGAAAACTTGGAGGAATAAGAAATTAGTATGAAGACATTGAAGGTAACATTAAGAGTGTAAAAAAGGCAGCATTAGGTCTTCACAGTAAATACAGGACAGTATCCAAGAGACTATTGGAGCACTGAAAACCAAACAAAATTAAAGGTTATAAAAATATTTGAATTAAAACAGCAAGCTTCAAATACTGGAAACTGCATCCAAGTAAGCACCAAGAAAGCATAAGCTCTGGAAAATTAGAGGTAACATCAAACTAAAGTTAAAAGGAAAAAAAAAAAAGAAACACTCAAATTGTTAAAGAGTAATTTGCTTAAGATCTGAAAACTCGAATTTTTTAATTTTATTTTTAACATGCTACAATCAGTAGGACTGGGTAGACCTGATGCTGAGTTAGGAAAGTTCCAGGAAGACAAAGTATTAACAAGAAAGCCAAATAATTCATATCAATTTTCCCTACAAGGGAACTTCCAGAAGGCCATTTGTTCCTTTGTGAGACAGGAATTGAAGAACCCATCTCAGTGTCAGTAAATGAGATTTGAGAGGCAAATCACATTCATGCAAGTGTGATAAAGGAACCCCAAGGAGACTTTGCTGAACTCCCACATTTAAGTCCAGCCATCAATCTGTTGCTTAAAAGAGGCAGAGAATTTCCAACATCCTATTGTTTTAAGGATTTTAAGGCAATTGAGTAAATCTCAAACCATTAGTGCTGACCTCAACACTAAATAAATTATGTTTTTATTCAAAGTGTGTGAGCTTCAAAAAAAAAACAGAAAAAGAAACGAAAAAAAAGACAAAACACTCAAAATAATAACTGGATCTAAAGTTGATTAAATTATAAACCATAACGGCCTACTGACCTTTTTGGCTGAGAAATACCAGGCATAAGCCACCGACTTCTGGAACTGGGAAAGACACACAACATACCACACAATTCCTCCTCCCTCTTCCAAACTATCCACCACCATACCATAGTTCAAACTAACTATTTAGTTGGTTGGGGAGGGTAGTTTTGAGCCCTCTAAGTCTAGTTAAGTCACCCCTGGGAAAGCAGAGAACTCCAACATTTCACACAAATGTGAAGGGTCACCCGTGGCTTCCCAGTTCCTTGTAGAGGTTTGGGGTCATTTTAGCTCCTTTTTACAGTTTGGGCTGAACACACCTGAAGTCAGTCTGTGTTTGGGTGGGTTGGTTTTGTGGTTTATCATGGTATCATGAATAAACACATATTAAACTATCATCTGGTTTTATCCCTTAAACTTATGGGATCAGAAGCATTTCAGAGAAAAATATGAATTAGTATAGAGTTTCCTGTTTCTGTAAAACCCGAATAATCCACTCTTCATGGACTGATCTGGAAGATGCAGGACAAAAATACACCATGGTACCATGCAAACCTCATCTCCCATATACCCACCTTCCCATCACCTCCTCATGCACCCTCCAAACTTTCTCACTCACCCAGTTAAAGTGATCTCATAAATTATATTTTATATTTCCCTATGAAATGAAATATAAAACTATTCAGAAAAATAAAGCAGACACCAAAACCACAACATCTCTCCTTTCTGAACAGAATTCTACACAAATTATTGCATTATGCTAGAAGTCCAAATTAAATGAAGGTGAATTAAAGCACCAGTGGGACCACAAAGACAACAGGATAAAGAACAAAAGTTCTTGGAAGGGTTTTACTCTTCTTTCCATCTACCATGTCAACTGCTAATGAAAAGGAAATATAAGGCTGGGTCAAACAAGCAGAGCCTAAAGGGAAGAACACTAAAAAATCACAGCATCCAAACATTTTCCATTTCTATGATCTTCCTTATTAGTTCATGATGTTTGATTGTGAGAAATCTTTCATAAGTTTCATGTTCAAGATTTCCTTACACAAGTGACACAAAACTCTACAGAGCAGAAAGTTGTGCAGGTAAAAACTGCAGTTACAAGTAACATAATTTGAACATCTCAGAATAACATGCAGATTTAAGCCAATAATGATATCAAACAATAATATTTAGGAAATCTTATTGGTTTTATCAAGAAGTGAATTAACAGTGTCTTAAATATCTACTGTATAAATGAATTTCTGTCTACTGCAGAATTCAGGATACAACGCAAACAAAAGTCAGCGACACACTGAACTGTGCTGTGTTTTTAAAATCTCACAATGCCACTTATGGTTCCAAAACCAGTCACAAAACTGGGGCCATGGGAACCTCAGGCAAGTGACAGTTACCCTGTGATCTAGAAATTTCTTTCAGGGGTATTGAGATTCCTCCAAGTGACAGTGATATTCTTCAGTGACATTTAACACAGCACTAAACCCCAGTGCAGCTGCTCCAGCAAACAATCTCACTGCAGGTCTGTCTCCAGCTTAGCTTTGAAGACACTTTGAGAAAGAAGTCCTCGGGTGGGTTGGCAAGTTCTCTGCATCCTGACTCCTCTCATTTCCCCATCAACTGAAATCATGGAGTATTTTCACATTCACGCTTTTTTTTTTTCTTTTTGCTTCTCTTCTGTTGTCTCTGAACATCCCTTCTCAAAACAGGACATCAGGAAGGGAAGAGCAGCTTTGGCACTGATGGCAGGCAGTGCTGTGCCTCTGACAACCCTATTCTCCCAGATCCACTGACAAACACAAAGAGCAACACAGAAGAATAGCGTCTTTGTTGGTGCTCTTGCGTCTTCAATAAGGGTCTCTCTAATTTAATTTTCATTAAACTATCTAAAAATGAAGTTTTCAAGACTAACTTTAGATGATTAAGTCAAATTATCCATCTTACTGGCAAAAGGTCTTTTCGCATATTCCAAGAAGTGTCCTCATCTGACTTCTCTCCCAGTTGCAAACCTTTTCAATTACGCTAAATATTCCCAGCACATCTATAAATATTTGCAGATTTATGTTCTCACATCTTCCTGTGCCAAACCATACATATTTAACATTTTGATCTCAAAAATCAATTCTCTCAATCTCTAAGCTCCTTTCTGCTGCCCTTCCATGAACCCACTGCAATGTTACACCACCAGCAGAGGTCGAGGTTACCAGGATGATTTAACTGCTGGGTGTAACCTCCCACGTGTGAGGAGTCTATACTGAACTCAATAATGTGTGTATAAAAAAGGAATATATTTTAGAATGACATCCAGTCCTGAGAACATTGAAGTATATTTATTAAATCCACTGCTTGACAGATTTTTCTAATGATTTATCAGTATATTGCACAGGAGTCTTGTTTGTTTTACTGAGCTGAATTTGCCCAGTTCCCATTCTTACTTGCTTTATTATTATTATTTTTTTTAATTAATAAAACAGTGAATGTAGTACTAATTATTTTATCCATGTAGCAATATCTGATCACTTAGTCTTCCTCCACACTAAACAGATTGTTCTTAAAGCACTCAAACAAAAAAGCTGATGCACAATATTTTTTCCTGGCATTTTTCCATGCAACAAGGAGGGACATTCAGTGCCCACCAAAACTGGCAGATAACACCTTTGAGAGAAACAACAGATATATTTTGTGTATCACACAAAAAATGTGCATCACTCCTCCAGTGACAGTCTGGGATCATCAGATCTCTTGGTAACTGCACTGTTTTGAGGCCTGGAATCACACCAGTAGGTTTGGGGCCAAATCAATTAACATGGCTTGGCCAATTACAGGAGACAGTTAATACAATTTTACTTTATAGATTTATCTCTGATTTACGACAAACAAAGGCTTTAACAAGCAGATCCCTGAAGCCCTTCAAGACTTCATTGAGCTGTGGGACAGAACTCTGAACATGAACTCATTATCTCTTATACCTTATTTGAAGGGTTGCCTCAAAAACCCGTATTTCTGATGATGCCTCGTGGGACAATCACCCCTGCAAGGAGGAAAGAGCAGAACCAAGGAATGTGAGTCCCATGGCCAGAGGGACATCATTTCCCAGCACGAGGCTGTTCTGCCAGCCCCTTGGGATGGAGGCAGCTGAACGAGCACAGGTTGATACACTCAAGCAGATAAATAAAGAAACACCAATTAAGCTTGGAAGGCTTTTACATAAACCATAATCTTCATGCTACAATGGGGGGAAAAGTGTTTTCACTAACACTTTTCCTGGTTTTTTTTTTTTTTTTCATTATAGGCCTAAGGGAGGAATCAATGCTCAAAGTTCTTTTAGTTTGCTTCGACTTTTTGAGCCCAGGAGCTAGCAAGCAAGCAAATGTTTCTTCTTTCTGTGGAGCTAAAAACGTAAAATAAAAATGGCAAAAATGAAAAAGAAAGGGAAAAAATTTAATGCAGATAATGAAAGAAATGATAACTTTCATTCTGAAATGATGACTGAGGAGCTAAATTATAAAATACAATTTCTTGTAATGACTAAACAAACATAGCCCAGCACCTCAGACAGGATTTAAGCAACAAAGTCTCAGCTGTAAATCAAAAGGGAATCAGATTTCAGTTTTTAACAGAGCAAGTAAAAAAATTTACTTAGAATTTGCTGTCATTGAGTGTCAGATATTGGAAGAGATGACCAACAGTCACAAGCAAACTTTGCTTTATTTAATGATAACAGTTATCCTTAGCAGATTGGGAGGTGACATGTTTCTGCTATTTTTCTCTCTAAACTATAATGCCACATGACTTCTTCTGATGGAGAATCTACACTGGAATGAACAAGACTAAAGGAATGGTGTTACAGATCACTAAAGATAATAACATGGAACAAGCAGCAGGAGATAAGAAGAACTTAAAACCATTCATGACTTAGCAAACAAAACACATCTAATGTAATAAAAAAAATAAAAATCAATAGCTTTTTGACAGGTCTGGCAAGAAAACATTTCTGAGAGAAGTATAAATACTGCAGGATCTTTCTCCAACTCAGTAAAGCTTTTCAGGCAGCCTTAAAAGCAGTCACATCTTTAACTCCATCTCCAATCAGCAAATCACTGACAGTTTCCACCGCCTTTAATGCTGATCAGTTGATGAACAGGCAAAGAATGAAGTGAACACACACAATGTGAGCTGAAGCACTTGGCTGGATTGGAGCCACTATATATAGCAGCAGCTGCCACAGGACGTGTGGAACTGCTCCCTGCTGAACACAGAAACTCTCCCTTTGAATTAGCACCTCCATCTGTTTTTAAAGATCTCAGGATTAAACGCTTTGCTCGCATCGTAAATTCCCGGGAACAGACTGACAGGGCAGGGGTAGGATCTGTCCTACACAAAACACAGCTGGGGAAGCCGAGCACAAAAGGGCAACTTCCCAACAAGAGGGAGTCAAATAAAGGCAAATAAAGTGTTGGATCTGAAGCTTTTGTGGAAGGTTTGCAGTTTCACACCCAAGGTAACCCGTGACTATGTGGAGGTAATTGCAGTGAACCAAAGAGCAGTAGCACTGTCCATTAAAAATACACATAATGAGAGTAGAAAGCACATTTTGACGCTGAATGGAGGGGACTGTGCATTCAAAAAACAAATGCAAACTGATTATTTTAAACCTGTGTAATGACTCTTCTTCACAACTATTAAAAACAGATGCTGTGGTACTTCCAGGTTGTTAAAGATCACTTATTGAACTCGACAACCTTACAAAGGCCTAAGAATGTGCCACTGCAGGGAGGAAACTCTGAACATCATTAAGAGGGGTCCTGGAATTTAGCAAACACTTGTTCCAGATACCATGTTCTGACTTTGAAGGCAGCATTAAATTTGCTTTACTAGAGTAGTTCCTAAAAGAATAAAACAATGCCTCTTACGTTACACTTTCAAGCAGTAAAATGCTGGCCAAACTTTCTTACCAATAAAGTGATATGGGTTTAGGTTTTTTTTTTAATAAGAAACAGAGACAATCTAGTCATTAAAAAAATCTTATTTGTCTCATTTTAAAACATTTTTTACAAAAACTATTTCAGTGTTTCATCATCTTTGTCTAACCCTAAATTCCCTTGCTGTTTGCAAAGGTCATTATTTGCTGAGTATCTGCTGTGAAATACAGAACCTGACCCCTCTTGGCAGTGCCAGGATTTAAAATTCCATTCCTTTGTCAGTCATCTTTCCTTCAGCAAGACCAAGAGTTTCTTCAAACATATGCTTCAGCATAAGTCACATTTTATCACTCTTCTTGCTCCAGACTTTCTCCAACTTGTCCACTCTTCTTCATGTTCAAGCCCCAAAGTTTCCTTGAGGCTTTACTTCTGTTCACAGGAACAAAGAAACACTTTGTGTTTTGCAGGCTCTGTAGCTGTCCATCCATCCTTGGACATTTTTGCCATGGTATGATACCGGTGACTCACTTCTTGCCTTTGAAAATTTAATATTCTCCCTGACATTCCCTTCTTGCCTATTTTTGAATTTCTGAAGTCTGTCATGAAAAGGTTCTAGGCCCAGAAGGAGTCTGTTGGATCAAGTAAGTTCTCTCTCAGCTATCATTATCAGCGTTGCAGTACACAATTGCACTGAAACAATCTCAGAATTTAAATCAAACAAAATTCTTGCTCCCACTATGCACAGAGGTTGGGGTTTTTTTAACAATAATCCCGCTAATTATTAAAACTGACTGCACTCAGCGGCTGATGCATTTTAGGCAAACATTTTTGTGATCGTGGCATTTGACCACCATCACGTGTTGCCACGACTTTTAAAACTCACTATGACATGTGAAACTGCTCTGTGACTTTCAAGAGAAAGCAAATACCAGAGACATCACAATTTATTTCTCACATTCAAACACAACCATTTACACGTGAATTTTGGGTAAGATTCTGCTATACAAACACAAAAGCCCTAACGCACAACACACCACAACTGCCAAGAAAGAAGTCATAAAATTTTACAGTAAACATGAGATATCCTGACTCTGCTAAAATGCTTGAACCTCAGAAGTTACTGAATGCACGTGAATTGCTTTAATCATAGTCTGCATTTAAAGGAGGTTAAACTCCTAAAGGAGGAGTCTTGAAAACTTGTTCACTTAATTCTTTACCTACATGTTTGCTGATGATTCTGAAAGTTTCCAGCATGGTCTTTAAGTTATAGCCAATATAACAGAGCCAATGAGTCAAATATTCAAGAGCCAAGGCCAGGCTTACCTTGTTGCTGGCAGGGTGCTGACACGGGTGAAGAACACGGACGGCTCTACTTCCACATGAAGGCCCAGTGAGAGGTTCCTGTAATACCCTTCCACGTGTCCTGGTCCACCAGAGTACTTAAAGTTCAAAATGGCTTCCAGTGTCTGGAGAAATAAAAGTAAATTACTTGCTAGCTATTTTTCACCACTGTGCATTTCACAGGTTCAATTAAATTAGACCACAGGAGCGATTTGCAAATTTGCTTTCCCAACCCATCCGTTCTGTTATCTCTGGGAAAAAAACACAATCTAACAAATAACTGCAGCTTAGGCAAACAGTTGCTTTTTTTTGCCTAATCCTTTTAAAAACTCAAGAGTACAGCACAAAGTCAGCTGGAGTTCCCTTTATATAATTCCTCTCCATACCACATTTAACATCGAGAAAACAAAGAGTTTAGGGTTTATTAAATGCCATGCTCCTTCTTACCCTGGAAAAATAGTCACCACTTCATTACCTGCATAATCAAATGGAAAAGCTTCAAAGTTTTGGGGCACATAAGGATTATACAAAGCTAAAAGCATCTGGTGTCTCAACAAGTCCCTCCAAACATGTGCTCATCACCATTAACCAACAGATTAGAACAACACTGTTGTTGTCGAGATCACTTTCCCTCCCTTTGTGTTCATTTGATAGGGAATGGCTGGACTGCAAATATTGAAAATGAAAATGATTCTCTAGCACTCATTGCTCTCAGCACACTGAGGCTTTACTTCTGTGAGGAAATCTTGGGTTTCCTCGATGAACAGCCCATGGGAAGCTTCCAATACCACTCCACATGTTATCAGCAGTGTTCAAGATCAGAACGAGCCTCTAATCCACCCAAAGAGGTTATACATGATGATACCTCTTCTTTCATTATGTTCCTGAAATACAATCTGCTGGATGCAAGTGAGGATTTGGGAAGTCTCACTGGGTTGTTCTTTTTCTCAGTTTTGATTCTGGTCTTCAGGCAGCTGCTGCTGCTGCCACATCTCAGAGAGAGGACAGAGGTAGTGCCAGCCCTCCACCCTAACAGGGACATGACTTATTATGCTGGAGCCTGTGTCTGTAAGGACAGATATTTCCTTCAAAACATCTATAAACAACACAAATCTCCTCTCTGATTGGCTTTTAGCACATTTATTTATTAAAAAAAAAAAACAACCCAAACCTCACACCAACAACTTATCAATCCTCAGACAAGTAAAAGTACCCTCCCTTCCTACAGAAGATTTACAAAACAATTTATGAAACCTGTTAGTTTTTTTCCGTAAGCTCTAAGGAACAATCTAAGGGTTTTCTAACTTATAAAAAAACCTTTATGTTTGATACCCATTCTGTTTCTGAGTCTGGCTGAGGGAAAAGAAACACAGCTAGAATCAGTTCCTTAAATTACCACAACACAGTAATTTAAAGAATACCAAACCCAAAGGTTTGACATTTTGCTGCATGTTCTCCTATCTCCAGCCTGCTTTTAAGTGGGCTAACTCCAATTCCTAATTTGGTTTCATTAAAATTCATGAGAGTCACCTTACAATACAAATAAAAACCTTCACTGGGCACGCCGGACATCCTCGTCCAGTGTGTTTATGTCAATTCCTAATTGCAGTTAATGAACTCAAGTTTATGTTATGTCAGGAGAGCTAATCATTATTAAACACAAAAATAAAAAAAGCACAAACCCAATCAGAACGTACTTCATCCTAATTAAGCAGCTGGACCAGTTAATACAAATCAGAGCCAGGCTCCATAAGTACAGGGATCTGACACTGCTTACGTGGCAATGGGAGGATGGGCTGCAATTCCAACTGGGGAATTGTGAAGGTTCTCTGCATGTTCTGCATTATTGCTGTAACACTCACAATATCCTGCTTGGAAAAGCTACTGTGCTATGGATCTGGGGTCCATTCTCCACAGCACCGCAGCACAAAGCTTCCTTATTAGGCCCAGACCCACATAATTACAGGTAAATGCATCATAAATGTTAGTTTGAAAGGTCACAGATTCAAAACTCTTAACACCCTATGCCATGTGAAAGACTTAAAAAACAAAAACAAAAACAAAAAAAAAGCTGAAAAATAGAACCATTATGTGCCATTAACGAGCAGGAGGGTTTAAGGGCACCATCATCATCTTGGTCCCTGTTGTAGTGAGGAATTTCTGACACAAATCCTGCTGATGATGCTGAGTGTCCCCCGCACCCCAAGCCAAAGAACAGGAAAAAGAAAACCTAATGGTCTCCTATTAATCTGACAGCAGCAGGACATCCCTTTCCACCTAAAACGTGAGGTCTAACTGGGGACATTTAACACTGAGGCACTGGAGATTCTGAATATCTCTGAGAACTGCAGAACACCCAAATCCATATTCTTTCCCTGGCCATGGTAATTTGCAGCAGTCTACAAACATGCCCACAAAGATAATGCATCAGGACTGGAGATGGATGTGTTGAGGGAGCATGACTGAAGGAATAATTTTTTCAGAAGCCTTCAGGTGATTAGGGAGAGTTTTATTGCTTAGGATTTATATAATATATGAACAGAATGTTAAAAAAAACCACAACCAAATTCAATCTCCTTTAAAGCCCCCTACGCACATGTACCTCAGAAAGAACTCCACATAGAATATGAAAGATTGATTTTCTATCTGTATGATAGCAAATTAAAAAAAAAAAATTCCTACACTTTCATAAACCTATAAAGCTCCAGTTTAAAATATTTTACCACTCTCTCCCACAGCACCTGCAGAGAAGAGCCCAAGTGCTACAGCCCCCAATTTAAATAATGTTGTATCCTCAGTCCTTGGCAAATCGACACAAATCCCAGTCTGAGCTGCAGATTCTCCTCATCTTTACAAACACCAATGGAATTTATCAGATTTCTCCAAACTGCATCCCTCTGCAGACTGAAAACGAGATGAGGGGGTGTCACTACCAACATCATTTTGCCTGTGGATGATCCATACAAAAGAAAAGGAAGGAAGAATGGAGCACACTGGACTGTCAGGGCAGGCAGGCAGGAAAAGAAGCCTATTGATAGCTGAACACATCTGGAATTCAGAAAACCTGTGGAAAGGTGTGGGGGGGAGATTCTTGTTTCTAAGCTGAGGTCCACTCTGGAAATTCAACAGTAAAAATATGGATACATTCTTTACTATTTACTATGATGGCTTTGGCTTGATAAACTTCTAACTATTTCACTGATCCTTCCTTCTCTTGATGACAAAAAGGAAAATAGAAGTGTTTCTGCAGGTAAGTTCCAGGTGACTCTTATCCAACAGCACCCGACACCAATAACATCCACATCAAATATTTTACAGATAAACTGTAAAAAATTACTGGTTTGGTTTCCCATGCTTTTTTCCCCTCAGACTGTTTTCTGCACTGAGCTGGTACCAGCTTTTTTTTTCTCTCTCCAGTTTGTTCACGGAAATCCTGTAACTCAAGAATATAAGAACCCACCTGCAGAGATTCAGTCAATTAAATCCTCTATGTAAACAAAAATAAACATTCGAGAGAAGAACATAAAACATCAGCTTAATTTAATATTAGCAACTCTCACAATTAGACTTCTTTTAAGAAAACATCCTTCAAGATATGACAAGCTTTAAAAGACTCATTTTCTTTTTAGAAACCTTTAAAAAACTGTTGCACAGCAACGTTAGAAATAATCAACAAAGAAGTGATCAGCGATGAGAACAATATACACAATGCATGAATTAGTAGTCAAATTTATAGTGACATACTGTAAATGGCTAAACAATCAAGAGATGTTCATATACTTTCCTCCTCTTTGTTGTAAAACACTTTTATGAATCTAAATTTTTGGTTTTGTAAACTTCACAAACTTGGAAACAGTTCAGGTCAGAAGCTCCTGGGTTTAATTCTCATATCACCTATTTTGCTTGGTAGATGTGTTTCTTTATTCTTGGTTTCTTTATTCCTGAACAATTTCACTGGCAATAACTCTGAGTTTATCCCTGTATCTTGCTACTGGAAGAATGAGAGGATTCTGTTATCATGATATTATTTTTTTCTTGCAGTGTCCCATCCCCACAAGTCCTGCTTTCTGTGTTTCAGACAGCAAGGCAAGATTTTGCCCTCAATTTTTTTCCAAACTGTGACATTATTTTTTGAAATATTTGCAATCAGTGTTTTCCATAACCAAATGAACAAATCATACTTTGTAAGAAAGGCTCACATACATTACATTGCCTTTTCAGGTCCTTTCTAAATTCCCTTAGCATAGTAAAAGTGACACTAAGTAGATCTCAGCATTTAATACAAGAAGAAATGTCAATACTTGGCTAGAGGCAATTTGCTCCCGAGAAACTGCAGATGCTGATTTCAGTAACAGCAAAGAAATACCAGACTGTACCATTGCAGACTCCTCCTTTAGATATAACACTTGAAACCAAAAAACTAAGGGAGAAAAATCAGCACGAAGACCAGATTAAAGGTATATAAATTCAGAATATGATCTTTCCATTTTAGTTTCTGAATGGCTTCCAGAATACTACTCTTGCTAACGAGTATGATTTCTCATAGGATTAGGGCTTGAAATTTGGAAAAGAATTTATTCCAGGTGTGTAATATTCCAATACAACTTCCTTTGGAAAAAAAGAATACATATATACACACGTATTACTTGCCCAACAGTAAACATTATTTATTCCCAAATCCCATCCTGATCTGCTTCTCACCCAAATTCTCACTGGCAGCACCCTCTCCATGCATTCATGAGTGTTCAGCCACTCTTTCTGATTTCAGCCCCTTTTCTCACTTGATGCCTTTTGTTTCCTGGTTTGTTTGGGTGTTGTTGGTTTTTTTTTTTTATGAACGGACCATAAACCCCAATTTTGTTAAATTGTCTGTGCCTCCCTCCTCTCCTCCCCTTCTCTGACCATTCCATACTCGACTCTGATGGGCAATCAGTGATATTCATCTGTAATAAAGAGAAATAAAAATACACCACTTCATCAGTTCCATCTCACAAAAGGCACCAGAGGATCTGCCTCTACCAAACTGATTTCTCAGTTTCTCCTGTTGTGTGGCCCACTTAAAATCCTTAAAGAGCTCCGAGTATTGTGTAAATAAATCATGGGTCAGGAATTTCAGCTGCCCAACTGCAACCAATTAAATTACCTGGCAGGAACAAGGAGAGAGAGAGTTTCTCAAATTAACCCCACTCCTTCCAGCAGCAAAGGAAACCCTGGCAATGCCCAACCTACCAGAGATGGCCCATCAAAAACGTGCATTACTGGAGCAAACCCAAAAAGGTCGTTTTGAAGCCAAGCCCGTGGGATGTGCCGCTCCAGCAACACGGTTCACATGGAAATACAGTGCATGGAACACAGCTGGATGGGTTTTCTTGAAGAGAAAGACCTAAACACGAGCAATGGGAGGGAAATGGAGATGCCTACAGAGCTGAAACCAAGGAAGATGGGACTCAAGCACATCAAGCTTCCACTCCATGTAGCAATTTGTGAATATATAAAGTCTGTGTCTATATTTAAATTTGGTCTCAAAATTTAGTCCTGGCATCTGGAAATGCACATACCTCAGCCTGTACATCCATTTGGCTCCCAGAATTAACAGAGATTAGCACTTTCTTGAGCTTTTCATATGTAATGATCTAACAAAAGACAAATACTTGTGATTTTTGCTTCTTCCTCCCATCACTGAGCCTACAGCCCATGAACCCACAGGGTAATCTGACAAAGCGTAAAGTCCGTGTAAAAATCAGGCTTAAAGGATAAATTTGTGTAAAAAACAATGAGGCTTAGCAGCAGTGTTGGGAGAAGAGGTGCCTTTATGCCACTGGCTGAATACCCTCCTGCCCACTTGTTCTCAGGAGGATAAAAGGGAGAAGAAAACACTCCCACACCACTGAAGAGGAAAAGCAGAGAAACTGCTGAGTAGCTCCAAATTCTGTAATTCTCTTTGGGAGGACAAAAATCTCCAATTTAATAGGAAAAAAAAAAAACAACCTCCAACTAAATGTCAGTAGCATCGTGTCTTTCTTACTCCCTAAGGAAGGAACAGCATTATTGAAATCTGAACGTTCTGACAACATTCTCCATGGTTTCTGAGATACACATAATTCTGAGCATTGACTCTTTGGACCAGACTCTCACTGCAAAACTCAGTCCTTAAGGGCTTGGACTTTGTTGATACCTTCAAACTTCTTCCATGCAGGAATTCACATCATTCCTTTGCACTCGGACCTTCCTTTACTTGAAATACCAGCACTGAAAGGGCATTTAGGAGGAAAAAGCGTAGAATGTCAGCTGTGGTAAGGACAGCATCAAGCCTTTACCTCACAAGGTTTAACTCAAGATCAGCATTATTCCAAAACTGAAAAGAAAGACTGGTATCTTCAATGCCTGGCACAATCTTGGGCTGCCGAGGAGAGGCCCACGTTAAGGAATGAAGATTAGAAGTGGAACACACGGACAAACGTAGATGACGTTTTCTGCCCGTAGAAAACACCACATCAGGGTTGATAAAAAAAGGAAATTGTATCAAAACCTGAATTTTTACATGAAAATAATTGGTGGAATGAGTGTGCAGTGATATCATAGAATCATAGATTCATTAAGGTTGGAAAAGATCTCCAAGATCATCAAGTCCAACCACACAAATTTGCAGAAAGGAATCTGTTCATTGCACTCTCTCTCACTGGAGAATATTAGCCCTTTCACCAATAGCTAACCTGTCTGATTTTCTGATAAACAAAATATCCTTTAGGTTTTCTGTATTTTTATAAATGATACAACAAGTCTCCTTCCTTTTTTTAGTTAAAATATAAATTCTCTGTTTTTAAGGAGACATTAAACAGCCAAGAAAGAGCAGGGATCAGAATGCCAATCATGAAGCAAATCTAAATCTACTGGAATACTTAACTGATCAAAGCAGAATTCCTAATTTTCCCCCAAACAGGAAGAAGGGACTCTCCCTGTAGATACTGTTCCTTAGAACACCAAATAGTGCAGTAATTGATAGCAAGAGCCCTGATACATGCATTAGAGAAAGGATATGCATATGTAATGAACTTGTAGTGCATATGTAATCATCCTCCAGGACTGAGCTGCACCACACACTCTCCATGCTCATTTTTCTCCTCTGTATTCCATTAAAAATATACATGGCAACTACAAAAGCCATGATAAAATTCTTACCAACTGATGAAGCAATGAAATAAATTGTGCCTTTGCAGCAAGTCAGACCTTTTCATGCACAGATACAAAGAAAGCCCACACCGTTATTCCTGTTAAGCTTCTCTACTGGTCTAACACAAAATTAAGTATAGTTTTCAGCACATGTGTTAATCAGGTGAATTTACACACCAGCCAAGAAGGTGCCTGTTGTGTTGCTGCTCTGGTGCAGTTGTTACTCAAGTACCCCCACTGCTCGCACACTGACTTCCAGCAGCAATTTTTGCAGCACACCAGTGTTTTATCGAGCTCATCCATCCACATTTCTGTCTAGTTAAACCCTGAACAATGAAAGTGCTGCATCCCCTTGTAAAAATAGCACAATGGCAACGACAAGTAGCTGAAGCTAAATATAGCTCCTGCAGGCATATGCTGGGAATTAAATAGTACATTTTACCCCTCCCCAATCCTAAATCAGTAAGCTTCTACAAGGAATCTCTAGTGAATACACACAGGAGCTCAATAAATCCCCCTTAAGCTTACAAGGCATATTCTGAATCTGTGCTGGCTAAAAATAGCCATGTTTATAATGAGAATGGAGATGTGAGCAGAATAACATTAAGTTTAAAGGCAGGCACGGTGTAGTCATTCCACACTAAAAAAACAGGGTGAAGCAAAGGTCATTCTGACAAACAGATACACAGGCTGACAGATGAAATATAATATACAACAATCTTGTATTGAAGAGCATTCATCTCTCACTGAACTCTGCAATTCCTAATTGCCATTGCAGCCACACGTTCACAAGTGATTTTGTGTGCATTTTTTAGCTGGAAGTTGTTACTTGCAAAAGCCCGGAGTGTACAGCATTATTCTCCTGGACAGTATTCCCTCCTAGAGTTTAAATACCCTCTGGAAATATTCAGGAAATATAACAGATAATTCTTTTTGTAGTATTAATCACAGAATTCTGCCTTCTTTAATTAAAGGCAAATTGCCTCCAGGGCCCTGCTATAGCAGCCAGATGCCCAAGGGGCTGATGCACATCCTTAAGTGCCTCAGAGGTTGTGCCTCCACCAGCCTGGATCCCAGCACTGCTGGCCACAGCAATCACAGCATCTCCTTGGCACAGACACAGACGAGAAATTAAAAACCATTTAAACACAAGTAACACACATGTGGAACATCCCCATGAAAAGTTTTCAGCCTGCGGACACTGAACTGCAGAATCTGTCACAAAAACATGTGTGGGGAAATTGGGAAGCCCTGCAGGCTGTTTTGGGAGGACTTGAAGGAATGGAGGGGTAAGTCACCACATGTGGTCCTCAGTAATTTCTCTGATTCTGAAATCAGAGAATCACAGAATGGTTTGGGTTGGAAGGGACCTTCAAGATCATCTCGGTCCAACCCCCCTGCCATGGGCAGGGACATCTTCCACTACACCAGGTTGTTCAGAGCCCCATCCAACCTGGCCTTGAACATTTCCAGGGATGGGGCAGCCACAGCCTCTCTGGGCAACCTGTGCCAGGGGGCCTCAACATCCTCTGGGTAAAGAACTTCTTCCTAATATCTAATCTAAACCTACTCTCACTTGGAAGCCATCCCCCCCTGTCCTTGTAAACAGTCCCTCTCCACCTTTCCTGCAGGCTCTCTTCAGGTACTGGAAGGCCACAATTAGGTCACCCCAAAGCCTCCTCTCTTCCAGGCAAAAGAATCCCAATCTCTCAGCCTTTCCTCATAGGAGAGGTGCTCCAGCCCTCTAATCACCATCGTGGCCTCCTCTGGACTCACTGCAAGAGGCTGATCTCCTTCTGGGGCTGACAACCCCAGGGCTGGAGGCAGCACTGCAGGTGGGGTCTCACCAGGGCAGAGTAGAGGGGGGCAGAACCCCCTCCCTCAACCTGCTGCCCACATTGCTTTGGATAAATCCTGCCCTGGCTCTGAAGCAGGAAAGTACAAATAGAGAGTAAATGCAGGGTTAGACGCTGATGAACAAATCACACACATTCACACATCCTTCAAAGGGGAAATTTCTCTGTATTGAGATCAACAAAGCCTGGTTCTCCCAGCAATGGCCAAGAACACTCTAGCTGCTGTAAAGGGGCATCACTGAATGTATTTCCTCACTGAAACTTGTGCATTGCACCCTGTAGGCAGAGTCCCCATGAGTGAAGACACACACCTGTCAAAGGTGGATAAAACCAACTTGTGGGCATAATGGTTCAAAGAACATGTATGCAGCATAAACACCCCACTTGTCACGAAACCATAAATGAAATAACATATAAAACCAGCCACAACCCAGACAGAACATCAGGAAAAAACACAAACAAGTGCTGAAGAAGTGACTGATCAATCAGAAGAAGCACTGATAACCAATCAATCATCCAGAAGTAGTTCATCTCTCACTTCTGAGAGAGAGCTTTTCTTCACTGCTATCCACCACACCTGGCTGCTGCAGACTCAGCAGACAAGCATTACCTTTCAGCACATACTCTGAGTTAGGCAAATGAGAATTTCAGAAAGCTGTATGACACTGTTAAGGTCTGCAAGTGTCAGGGTGAGTTTTCTCTTCCGCCCTTCCCACCAAAGCATCACCATCAAGCCTGACTCGGCTCATATGAAGCAGCCTCAAGTTCCTGGGTAACACAGTGAAGTTATTCAGTTTTGGGTTTTCATGCCAAACAGTTCCCCACTGTTTCACACTTCCCCAACACAGCCTATTCCCTTCTCTGTGCCTTTTACTTCTACCAAGTCCTTTATGAGAAAAGGGGCTAAGACTGCACCACAAGTAAGGTAAGGACAGAGGAAACTTTCTGTTTTGTTCTCCATTCCTTCACTTGCCAATATTCTGTTCTTAATATTCTACTTGCCTTTTGCATTGCTACTAAAAATTAAATTACCAGCTTCGTAGAACATCTCATGCCTCCAGGATCTGCACCCTGCATGGCAATGGGGTGCTAATTCAGAGCCCATCACTGTGCTTTTGGAATTGAGACTCCCTTTTCTTCAGGTGCATTACTTTTACAATGCACATGTGGATCACTGCTGATCTTCACCTCAATTTTTAACAACCTACCTCTGTTGCAGGATAAGCTGGTAATCCCCAAGAGCAGGTTTTCGTGTGTGCTACCCTTGATAAACTTTGACACATTCCTAATCAGCAGAATACCCAGATCCTTTATGAGCATGCACAGGCACAACACAACCCCGACGGATTAGGCTGGGGACCACCCTTCAGTGAGTAAATGGGCCATTTATCCTGCCTTGAACCAGCTCCTGACTCAGGAACAGGACCTTCACTTTTATCTCACAGCATATTTGTGCCTCCCAAAGACTTCGGAAGGAATCAAGGGGCAAATATCACTGATACTCCGTTTGTTCATGAGCTCAGAACGTGCCTCAAAGATCTCTGACAAATTTGCTTACCAGGACACTGCCCCCCATAAAAACCATTTCAACACTTTCCCAGCACATGTACCTTGCCATTAATTCTGCAGCTACACCTCTGGTTTTATTATGCTTACCAATAGTAAGTGAAAAGTAATTGTATTAACTACTCTGCTTCCTCAGTGGCAATATAAAACTTGACCTTTCAAAGTTACAAACTTCTAAACCAGCAGAGAATATGAAGATAATATTCCAGACAAAAAAAGAACAGGCACATGCACCCCCCTATGGGCATATGGCTTGGCACAGGTCCAAAACCACCACCATTACCCAAGGAAGAAAAATCTGGAGTTTCTATTTTACAACACGTGGATCCATCCCTTACAAATGGTTCCATGAAGATCTCAAAACCGTTCACTGCTCGAAACAGTCTCCTGAGGAACCCAGCTCCCTTCACTGTGTGCACGCTTTTTATTCATAATATTACTGTACTGTGGAGGAAAATGATACTCACACCCTCAAAAGATGCCCTCTGCAATAGCTGCAGTACCTTAAAAAGAAACAATGCACCCAGCAAATCGGAACAAAATCATCCATAACACAGAAAAGATCCCTGAAACCAAGTGACCAGATTTTTACAGGAGAGCTCCTTGGTATTCATGGGTTAAAGAATCCCCATTTTTTCAGGAATTCCTGGGATTAGAAGGGATAAGCCCAATTAGTGAATTTTCTAAAGTAGGAGCAAGCGAAGAAAGGGGTTTTTAAAAAGGAATGCTTGAACAACTTAATCAATAGATCTGTTTATTCAGCACAGACATTAAAATATAAATATGGGAGACTGAGCACTTCAGATTTTTCAGCTGCTCCCCGGTTTGGAAATAACGACTCCAGTAGCACAATAATTTTCAAAATCAGTGAAGTTACTGAGCTAAATTTATCACTGATTTAATGAGCTTAATATGGAACGAGTATTGCAAATTCCTACTCCTTAACATGAGGATAAAAACTAACTGCGATAAAACTGTAGTGAAAGTAGTTTTCAGGAACTAACGCTTCAGAAATTAAATCTGCCCTATAGGTCAGATAGAAATGGGGTCCTGCAGCTGCAGAACAGCAACACTTTCCATCCTAATGTATCTTCTCTCTTTCCCTGGGCAGGGTATTTGAAAGCCTATATGTCAAGGCAACCAAACAGTCCCTCACATGATTAAAACCGCTACTATTGCCACTACTCACACATCTGTATTCTTCACATAGATCAATTATGTTCTAAAAATAGCAGATCATCCTACAAAGATAACATTTTTTTTAAAAAAAAAGGCTTAATGTATGTTGTTGCTCCTGGTTTTTTCCCCTCCAACAAACTACATTCCCAAAAGTCAGCTGGGAGGTCTTTACCTTTAGGTCCAGGAACTCACCATTAACAACAGAATTAATCAGCAGGTTGAGAGATCTTTCCCTGAGAGAAACGTGACAAATCTCATTCCAAAATCTATGTTGTAAAGCCACCTAAAATCATCATTGGCTCATAAATAAGGAGAATTCTCCTCTTTCTAACAGAAGGAACAGAAAGACTTCTTGCTGTGTAAATAGGACATAGTCTCCGACTCCTTCCTCTTTTCTCCAAGACACTCAAGAACATTAAACATATTCCTTCATCCTCCACCAACCACTTACACAGAAATAAAATTTCAGGAAAAAAAACTCTCTCATGTGACCACTTTGCTCTCAAGGGGTCCCCAGCGGTGAACTGACCCAAACAAAAGCTAAAACTCAAAATATTTCTACAAAATGTGTATGTACACATCTTACAGACAAACACAAACACATAAATACTCAAAGAGAGCCTGGAGGATGCTCGCAGTCAGATGGATTAGTTTTATGTAGCCCATCAAGTCAAGGAGTTTGACTTGATGATCCTTATAGGTCCCTTACACCTTCAGATATTCTACAATTTGATGAAATATGATAGATAGATAGATAGATAGATAGATAGATAGATAGATAGATAGATAGATAGATAGATAGATAGATAGATTACTCCTGGTACACAATCTGTAAACCACTATTTTTATTTTATAAGTGCTGCTAACTTGATTTCCAACCTAAGTGGTTAGCACGCACTTAAAAGGATTACAAATGCTTATTTAAAAAACACACTGAGTCAGCTCAGAGAACTTCATAAATATGCAGCAGGAAACTCCCAAACAGTGACTCATAACTTCAGAGGTTTAAAACAGACACATAATCACGAATTTTCCAACTGTTACTCATACTCAATTAAATCCTAAGCCAAAACCATCCTGCTCCTGTGAATTCCCCTTGACCAGCCGTGAAGCTCTACAGAAATAAGGGCACTATGGGGAAAAATACAACCAAAATCAGAAAACGAGGATGAGTCCTGACTCTCATAATAGCTCATGTGGTGCAGTGGGTTGACCCTGGCTGGACAGCAGGTACCACTACAGCCATTCTCTCACTCCCCTCTGCAACTGGACAGAGGGGAGAAAAAAACAGCAACATAAACTGGATGATGATTCTTTCCCTTACAACTGATGCAAGCATGGATTTTGTCTTCACCTCACTTATGAATGAGTGAATGACTGACTGAGGAAAACAAACAACTTTGACAACTTTTTTTTTACCTAGAAAGCAGAAAAATGAGACATGGATGATCTGATGCAAGGATCTCTAAGTTTCTTCTCCACAGAACTCTACCCAAGTCCAACTCTTGAAAGTCGCAGCTCAACAATCCTGGCACACTCCTGGTCAGACAATGCACTGACATCCTCTGCTAGCTGTTCTTACAGAATTCTGATAATAAGAGTACATCTTTAATGGGCTACTCCACTAAATATCACCATAATAATGCTTCTATTCCATCTTGAAATGTATCTTTTTAAGTTTTAACAGTATTAAAAACATGTTCATTACTGAAAACATATTGATTTCTGTACAGTTAACAAGACCATCTTATAAACTCATTTTCTCAAATCCTAGTAAAACACTGGCTTTGGTTAGAAACCATTTCACCAACTGATTTCATTTTATATCTACAATGTAAAAAAACACAGAAATGCTAAAACTTCCCAGTTATTGCAGCAACACCAGCTAAAAGGCAGGAATAACTTTTGGTATGATCCCATTCAATTATACAATAGTCAATGGACAAAAGAAATACAAAATCCTATTCTTAGAATGTTTGTATGGAATATTAAGTTTTCAGACGAAAAAAGAGAGGGGGAGAAAAGGCAATTAAAAGAATTATGATGAAATGTTAGTTTTATTTTTTTAACACAAAGGTAGTCAACCTGAATGATGAGGCTTTGTTTCATCTAAGACCACTTTTTTTTCTCTTTAGTTTGTTTGGGGGATTTTGGTGGGGTTGTTTTTGTTTGTTTGTTTGTTTGTTTGTTTTAAGACAAGAGTAACTACATGAAAATTAGATTTGGTTATTCAAAGCATCAAAATACGTAATGCCAGCCATTCAGAATTCCTCCTCTGTCCACTCCACTTTTTTATAAAGCTAAATGATTAAAATCAGGTGATGATTCAATTTCCTATTTCCTAAACAATGTGTTCCCTTGCCATTCCCAGACTCACTCCTTTCAGCTGCTGCCCAGGATGAATTCTGAGCACTGGGTATGACATACCTGTGTTCTCTCAGGCTGAAGATTTACTGAGCACAGTCAGGAACTGAAACATTTCAAACTCAGGAACAGTTTGGCAATAAATTTGCATGACACTCTCTTTAATGGAAGAGAAATAGTATCCAAAAACTTGCTTTCAAAGTCAAGCAACAATGAAGCATAAATAGTTGACTCGTGCATCTACATGACAAGTGTCACACCCTGCTTTAAAAAGATAATAAGACTATAAAGAATCAAGTTGTTCTTGTCCATCTCTAACATTTTAATTTTATCACACCAAATGGTAAACAATCTGTTTGGCAACTTATGCTCTATTTTTACCAGGTAACAGGAGGGTGACTTTTTCCCATTGAAACAGAGGCACATGAGAAATCAGTTTAAATATATAAACGTCGCAGCTTTAATATAGGAAAAGTGTAAATTACTCCCAAGGTCTCTGCTTGAGGGCTGATTTGTAATTGTTTGCCTAAGGCAACCTATCTGCATTCAACCCGTATCAGAGGAAAAAATAACCTAAATGGATTTAAAAAAGGAAATTGACTTTTCCAAATCACATAAGAGTCCTGAAAAAATACAAGTTATTAGACTTACATGTAATATTTCAAGTATTTCATAATACACTTGTGCCAAGGTAACTGCAGTAGGCACAAAATGTTAAGGAGAAAACATCCAAGTTTAAAATACCACAGGATAAAACAAACCACAGCATTAGGATGGGACCTGAAGTCAACCAAAACTCTGAGACAGAATTATCTAGACTCATCTCTCCTAAAATCCTCTCTAACCATCCATTAGAAGTTACAATTTTCTGAGAACTGGTACCATTTAAAAACAAAAAAAAAACTGAACAGAATTAATTAATCCATTAATTTAATCCCAATGCGGTGTTTCATTATTGCCAGCATAGCCAAATGCCAGAACAGGTTGCCCAAAGAGCTTGTGAAGTGTCCATTCTTGGGGACGCTCACATTCTGACTGAACATGGCTGTGAGGAACCTGCTCCACCTGACCATGCTTTGAGCAGGAATGTTGGACCAGACCATCTCCAGAGACCCCTTCCAGCAGAAACGATACTGGGACACTAAACTGAAGGTGCACTCCATGCACTGCGAGACCCGCAACTCCCTCACGTCAGATCAGAGACAGCCAAAAATAAAATCCCCCATCCCTCCTCAAAAGCACCAGTACCACAGCCACCCTACCCTTAGACCCCTCTGCTTCACTTCAAAAATCTGCAGGGTTTTGCCACGTTACTTACTAATGTGAGCCCATTCCATCACCAGAGAGGGATGATGATCCTATTCTTGCTATTCCCATGGGTTCCCCGGCAGCTGAAATCGAGGCTTTCCAGTGGCAGAGCTCCCATCCTTTCAGCCACTCCTTTCTTCCCTTTCTCACTCCTCACTCGCAAAACTTTCCCTCTTGAGCCTTCTGATCTGCATCCCCAGAGGGGAAAAAACAAAACCTCTTTCTCTCTCCAGAAGGTTCGGAACGCTCACTGTGCGTCAGCCAGGACAAAGCAAGCAAGGACTTTGGTGCCACCTTCTCTGCCACCCAGAGAAAGCCTTGGCAAGAACACAGCCCACAGCTACTCCCACCTGAGCACACTGCAGTTGGGTTGGGTACCCCAGGTGAATGAATGCACGATTTTAAGTATTATAATCAACATTACCACCTTCAAAAGTGCTGCGGACAACAGTCTGCGCCATTCCAAGTATATCCTCAATTAATAAAAATAAATCATTCATGCCCTCGGGCACTGAAACACAGCTTTTGTGCTGGACTGATGGAATCCTTGTCCATCATCACCTTGTGCTTCTCTGCACTTTCTCAGTGTGCTCCACTAAAGCACAGGTTCAAGCAGAACTCCCCAGTCTTTGTAGCAGCCCCAGACTGCAGGTCAGGCTTCAGCCATTTGCTTCACTGACCTCTAATGTCTTAAGGGAAATACACAAAAAATAATATTTTTTTTAAGTTTATTTCTTAATTTTGCTCTAGTTTAATTCTTTCCAACTAAATGAGCTAAAGGAAGAGATCCAAGGGTAGGACAAGAGAGTGTTCATGGAAGATTATATAAAAACATGGTACAGCTACACACATTCAATGAGCTTCTCCTTTTAATACTTCAAATCCTATAGACAGAAAAAAATTACAAGGAAAAATGATAAGACAACTCTTAGAAATTTAAATAAAAATGGGGTTGCTTTTGACATATATAAACTCCACCTTTTCCATTTTACAGGCTTGCCAGTTGTCTTGAATTTTGTCACAGGAGGCTCCCAGTTTTGATAGACCTGACATGTGCCCTGTCAAACAAATTTGCAAGATATTGTAAAACGTGTAGAGGGAAGCATCTCTCTACTGTGGTGTGGGGATGACAGCTTTATGAGTGACGTCAAGAAAAAATGTTGTCCTACAGAGCAAATAAACAGCAAGTTATTATACACTGCTCATCCACTGCCCACATCACTCAGCTGTTTCAGGTCTTGCTCTCCCTTTTTCCAGCTTCAAATTTAATTCTTTCACTTTTTCATAGGTTAGTTAAAGGTCAACACAACATACAACTTAAGCTTGGTAACTGTAAAGAGAATAATTAGAGGGTTTAGCCATTTTCTGTATAATGCAGATTTTCATAGAAACACCCAAATGTCCTATGAGTGGCTGCATGTTTTCACTGGTTCTCTTAAAACTATAACACCATGTTATATGTACTCTCACATTTTGAAGTGTTTCTTTGAAATGTCTGATGCTATAATCAACACATGAACAAACAAACATAAATCAAGAATAAATCCCAGTTTGCAGTAACGCTTCTAATACAAACCTACACCTTAAAAAAGTTACAAATCAGTACAAAATGTAAAGAAGAGATGCTTTCTACTTCAATTTTGCATCAGAAGAACCAGCTCCCAACTATCAGTACTTGAGGATGCCTCTTCTTCATAACTATTTAAGGTAGCATGTTTTTAATGCTCATTTACTCTTCTTTCAGTTACACAAGACCACTGTACAACGCGCTCAAAGTTTTCCTTGGTGGGCACCTGAGATTCACTGCCATAATCCAGAAGCAAAGACTCTTTATCCTCAGATGGCACAGTGTGTAGAGAAAAGATCTGAGTTTATACTTGTAGAAGTGGCCACACACAGTAACCAAAACAGGATGCCCAAAGAACAGAGCAAGAACTCAAAATACCTCTCAACTCACTTTCAGGTGACAAAGAGTATGAGATTCCTTGAAACAACACTGAGTCCTACGTATTTAGTAACCTTTATGAACCTCCCTTCTCTGATCCTGGTCTAGGTTTCTCTGAATCCAGAAAAACTTTCACCATCTCCCTCCTTCAAGTGTTTCTTCACATCTTCAAAGAGCTGCAGTATGTGAAGCATACGGACTGTGAAGCACTGACTTCAAAAGCAAAATAGAAGCCTGGTCCCCAGTCTCTTGGACACACTCGTGTGTCCACTGATTCTGTATTACAATTTCTGTCAAAGTGTCCAACAGTGACATCAGGCTCAGCAGAACGCTGTGTCCCAGATCTGGAGCTCTCAGAAAGTACTGGCATCATGTTTGCCATCTATCAATCAGTCAGTCCCTCAGGCACAAAGATGACTGAAAGCAGGAGGTGACAAACTGCAGTTGGCAACTTCACCATCACAGCACTTCACAGAGGTGCTCTCATACAGCAAGAGTAATTTTGTCCTCTCCTGCCACATTATTGTCCAGATTAAATATTTCAGCCTGGAAGAGAGAAAGCTTTGGGGTGACCTAAGTACAATCTTCCAATTCCTGAAGGGAGCCTGCAAGGAAGATGGAGAGGGACTGTTTATAACGGCATGTAGTGACAGGACGGGGGGGAATGGCTTCAAGACTGAAAAAGAAGAGGTTTAGACTGAATACTAGGAGGAAATTCTTTACAGTGAGGGTGGGGAGGCCCTGGCACAGGTCGCCCACAGAAGCTGTGACTGCCCCATCCCTGGAAGTGTCCAAGGCCAGCTTGGACAGGGCTTGGAGTAACCTGGTCTAGTGGAAGGCGTCCCTGCCCATGGCAGTGGGTTTGGAATGCGATGATCTCGAAGGTTCCCTCCAACCCAAACCCTTATATGATTCTATGAAATTCAGAGTTACTCAGTGATCTATTAATCTATTTTGCTTAAACTTTTCCCTAATTTGCAGCACTGCACCACCTTAAGGATCGCTGTGCACTCACTGAACTGCCCATCACTGCAATACTTAAAAACCTGAAATTATGTTAACAAGTACTCAAAATATTATGTTCTGCAGTTTATAGTTATGCTAAAGAGAATGGCCTGAGACAGCACTGGACTGACTTCAAAGCTCAAATATCTCCAGACTTGCCTAAAAGACCCTGTTTTATCCCACAACACAAGGAGTGTTCCTTGCTTCTGGAATACCTGTCCTGCACTCATCTCTAAGCCTGCAACTATGTGACAGGTAATAAATTCAGGATTAACCTATTGTATTTTAAGTCATTATTAATGGAATCCACTAATCTGCCTGCGCTTTTAAGTGCTGTTATGTCAGTCAAAACATAAGAGATGTGACAGACAATTCCTGCATGGGAAGTTCCAGATTGCTGATTTATCTATAGATGCGGAATGTTTACTTCAATCAAGCTAAGAAGTTGGTGTCAAGTGTTTTAACGTATAGAACAACCACTCGTGGAAATTCAGCTTTGTGCTGCTGCAGACACACAGCACCACACGCAGGAGAGCACAAGGAACAGGAGAAAGGATTGTAGTTTGCTCTCCTGCGTGATACCTAAAACCCATTATCTTCTAAAGATAAAAACCTCTGTCTTGTAAAAAACCCAATATTCACAATACGGCCTGCAAATGTTCTCGCTTCTGATTTTCTAAGTATTTTAACGGCAAATTACTCATTAAATTCACAGCTAAACAAACTGAAATTTTTGTTCTGCTCTTAAAACAGCAGCTCCTTTGAATGATCATGATGGATGGTGTAATAAGTGTTTTGCACAGCAATGTTTTCGTGTTTTAATTACACACACCCTCAGCAGAGCTCTCAGATGTCTTTTTGCTGCACCACCTCACAAAGAATCCCTTTATCTGCCGTTGCTTTATCCTCAACCTGAGAGTCTCAGGAATTTTATCGGGAAGATCTGAAACAAAAATAGCCAACAACGGAGGGGGGACAGGGACGTCTGAGTTCGGGGTGGACATGATTTCACGACCCTGAGGGGTGCAGGAGGATGACAGGGGGTCTGCAGGTCCAGAGCAGGGATTCCCCTGCAGCCCTGGGGATATTCCCTGTGGGAGCTGCAGCCACGGAGAGCCCCGGTGGGTATAGCTGCCCTTCAGGAGCTGCATCCCAGGGAAGGGCACGACCGAGACAGGGAGACGTGGGAGGAGCAACCCAGAGGGGCTGGGAGGGATCGACCCATCCCCATCCCTGAGCCCTGGGGAGAGGAGTCAGGAGGGAAGGAGTTGGGAAAGGGCTGATACAAAACAAGCGTCATCAGCAGGACGAGGGAAGGGATTCTACCCTTTCACTCTGCTCTTGGGAGTGCCAGATCTGGGGCTCCCAACACAGGAAGGACCTGGAGCTTCTGGAGCCAGCCCAGAGGAGGCCACAGAGATGCTCAGACGGCTGGAGCCCCTCTGCTCTGGAGACAGGCTGGGAGAGCTGGGGGTGCTCAGCCTGGAGAAGAAAAGGCTCCAGGGAGACTTTACAGCACCTTCCAATGCCTAAAGGGGCTCCAAGAGAGCTGGAGAGAGATTTTGGACGAGGGCCTGGAGTGACAGGACAAGGAGTAATGGTTTGAACTGAAAGGGAGTAGGTTTAGATTAGATAACAGGAATAAATTCTTCCCTGTGAGGGTAGGGAGGCCCTGGCACAGGTTGCCCAGAGAAGCTGTGGCATCCCTCTAAGTGTTCAAGGCCAGGCTGGATGGAGCTCTGAGCAACCTGGGATTGTGGAAGGTGTCCCTGCTCATTGGACTGGGCCAAAATCATCACAACACTGGCATATGTGGACAGTTTACACCCACAATCAAACCTCAACCCTTGGGCCTTCATTGCTTTAGCACAAGAAAAGATTCCCCACAATTCCCCACTCTCTGGCAATGTACAGAGTTCTGCCTCTTTCCATCTTTATCATCATCCATGAGCTTTTACACCTTTTTCTCTCCCCAGCCTGTTGGGGAGGGGGAGCTGCTGGGCAGGTGTCTGTCAGCCAGCTGAGGTCACCCCACAACAGTGGAACTGTCTATAGAAACATAATTTTAATTTTTCTTCTTACTAGACCCCAAACAGGTAATTTTCTTCTCTTAAAATGGCCTTACACAAACCTGCATTCAGTCAGTCAGCATCAGTCTAACATGAACTCACTTCTCTCCTCATTTCTTCATATTTATAAATTAAATTCATTTGATGTTGTAATTTTAAATCACTCTAGATAGAGTCTAGCATATGTGCCAGTAGGGAAGGGTATACTGGAAATAACCAGAGAAACAAGCACCGAAGATCTGGTTGAGGATTATGATAGAAACTCCAAAAGGCTAATAAATAAAAAAAACAGCATGTAGAATCTTAACAATATATTCTTGTACTTGTAAAGACTGTGAAGAACTAAATCTTTCTGGGTCTTCCACACTGTTGCTCGTTCCCACTGTTGTATCCGTAAAACTAAAAAAGTCAAGCATTCAGCACTTCATGGGTGTCAAACTGACAGATTAAAATTAACAATAATAATTGCTTTCAATATTTACTTTAAATTGTCTTTCCTAACATCTTGCCATTGAACCCTCTATTTTCTGTCCTTTTCAAATGAACTCTTCTCCTGTTCCAATCCATGTGTCATCATGGAGAACTGCTGACTTGGTCTGAATGCAAGCAGCTTGTCAGAAACATCATCAAATCTGAGTTAAATATAGGTGGTGAACCATAATAGATGTGCCACTTACATTGTACTGCAGCCTTACCAGTTCCAAAAATTAGAGGAACTATTCACATTCTGTATTTTCATTAAGAATGGGGGCTTAGCACGTTGCAAGGAGCAGAAGTCTGCAGGAAGTAGAAACCAAAATGTTAAGTTACAGAAAGACTAAAATTGCATTTGAGTTGCTGAAAAAATGAATATACAGTTTAAAAATCCATAATGCAGTCTAGAGAAAGGAAGCCCTTCATCTTTCAGGGGGTAGCACCCTTACTTTAGGACGAGGCACTGACTTCATATCCCAGTATTTAAATAAGTTGCTGAAAGCATCACACTCCTGATGAGACATAAAACCTGATCGTTTTTGCAAGCAGAGAAGTGTTAACCTTCATGTTTTGGACAAATTTCATTTGGACAATTACATTCCAACTAACTGCTCCTGCGATTTCAAATGTCTAAGAGTCACCAAACAAATGACATTACACCTTAGCTCTCACACCAGAACATGAGGAACTAGAAGGTCACCGGGATAAACAGCAATATTTTGGTAGACAGTTCTAAATGTCAGCAAAGCAATTTCGTGTAGGATGTAAAATGCAATGGAGAGTTAAGCAACATTTTTGAAAAGTACATAAGATCTTTGGTAGTAGTCACAGGCACAGGTTGGGGACTGCATTCATTAACCCACGAAACTGAGGTTTAGACAGCGGCTCCTTTTACAGCCTTTACTTACTTTTAGAAAAGCTTGAGATGGCACAGAATAGAAAGGGTTCATTTCACATCACTTACCTTTTTTATATAGGAACTTTATATGTTTAAACCAACTCTATGCATCAAGCACTGGAATAGAACAACATTGTTCAAAAAAATAATGGGACAAAACAATGACTTTGGAATAAGAAAAGAAAAAGACAAGAAGAAAAACAAAATGACAAAATTCTCCTTTTCACACATAACAGGAAAGTTTAGCCCTTACACTACAATTTTGTAAGATGTCAGCCACTCAACAGATTATATCTGATAATGAAGCATAAAAGAAGTACTTCTTTCCTGGTGCAAAGAAGTACAGCAAGAAAATAAGACAATATTTTCTTACTAGATTTATTTACTTGAGATCACTTTCAAGACACATCTTGCATTGCCACTGATGATGTAAAACACCCCACTAAAATAAGCTCTCGCTCCTCTGAAAAACAGATGTAACCAAACAGCACTACACAACTTTACATCCAACTGCACCATCTAGCAAACCATAATCATTGTGCTGAAATAGCTTCTGAAGCTCTCTCTGAGAAGTTTATATACTGATACCAAAGTGGCTTTATAAAAATATTGCACATTTTGAAATACCAAGTGTGCATCACGTTTATCTTTTGGAACAAATTAAAACCTGATGTCGTAATCCAAAAGGTTGGTTTTCCCTTAGTAGGGAAGAGAACTTCAATCTGTTTTGTGACTAATCTCTATTCTGGATGCACCTCAAACTTACACTCTACCACTTCCATTTGGTATCACACACATAAAAGCCAGTCTTTTAAAATTTCCCTACTTTTCAACCTCTGCTGGCAAATTCATTCCTCTTTAAGCCCGAGATCCACCTTTTCCCTTAGTTCACTGTATTTTCCCTAAGTTACACCTTATCCCATCGAACACTTCAACAAGATGCAAATAAACAAACAACCCATTTTAATCCTGAGATGCAAAACTGCCTTGTGAAAGAAGCAGCTAAAGACAGGAAGCAAATTTTGAATGTATTTGTTAGCTCCCCCTTAACTCTTCTCACAAGGTACATTAAACATTTGCAGCATGACAGTGAAACGATTTGCTCTGCAATATGGTACCCCTTTGTGTAAGCATTTTATATTCTTATGATAGGCATTTCAAAAAGGCATGTTAATGCTTTATTTGTTGTGAAGGCAATTCATTCATCTGAGACACCTATGCACCCGTTGGGAAAGATGGATTTCCTAGTGCTTTCTCCCAGTCCTGCATGGTCTGACAGGTTATTTACAGGAAAGCAAAACGACTGTGTTTGAGGTGCTCACCTTGACATTGAGAGAATGACTTCAAAATCAGACATTCAGCCTCACAGGACACTGGACTTTGTAAAAACAGCTTTGTTTTTGTCACTGAGCTTGGACACAGGCACAGAAGAACCGAAGAACCCCATTCTCTTCTGCCCAGATGCACATTCATAAGATCTTTCTGATTGATTCCCCCAGTCCTTCACGACAAGGACATTTAAAATTCAGGCAATGAAAACAATACCTGGAGTATTATTAATGCAATAATCAGTTAATAATAGCTAATAACCAAGAAGGCTACAGCAAATAGACCTAATTACATCTGCCATCAAATACATGTTCTCGTGCTGATGTGCTATTTAAGAAGTACTTGCCTTCAAAGCAACGCTTTGGTGAGTGTTTCCACAGCCAAGCCTGCTCTTTAAACCTGGTGTCTCCTTGACCTTTCACATCTAAAAAAACCCTAAAATCTTGCAGTAAACAGAGCCCCAAACCTATTTATGTTGGCTGAATTGTGACATGGCACATGACACTGCAGCAGTCACAGCCCACAGCAATACTGCCCTGGCCAGGCCCAGGCAGCACCGTGTGATCCTGCAGCACGTTACTGTGCAGGCTCAAAAAAAATCAAAGCAACTCAGCAGAAAAGAAGGCAGGCCCAATGAATTGCCCAGAATATTAGTTCTGAAGCCTTCCACCTGTCTCCCATTCTCTGGAGGGATATGGGATTATTACACATGACAAAGTCAATGTGCATCTTAAATGATAAAGAGATGTAATACAATATTGAGACAAAAACAGGATCTGGAAATTGGGGGTTTTATGCTTTTGTTAAGCAAGCTAGTAGCCAACAAACACTGTTTCCAAAAACTGTAGTGGCTGTAATGTAATTTACTGTCTATATAACTCCCAAGTAGTCCTCTCTCAAAAAAACTACTAACAAGAACTCTCAAGAGTAGAGAGGTACAAAATCTAAGAAAGAAAAACAGTAGCACACATATCCAGGGATTCCCCATCCCTGGAAGTGTCCAAGGCCACCTTGGAAGGTGTCCCTGCCCATGGCAGGGGGTTGGAATGAGAAGAACTTGAAGGTCCTTTCCAACCCAAACCACTCCATGATTCTGTGATTATTTAGCAACCAGCAAAAACAACATCTAATCAGAAACGTCAATTGTGAGCACAGTATTACAGCTGAGTCCACTAATCCTAACTAAATATGTTCTCAGAACCAACAAGCTCTCACCATTTCGCATCTGAAAATCAAAGGAAGGCTACATTAATATTGCTGTGCACGTCATGCAAACAAGGAGCTATAAGAGTTATCTGTTTCTCTGGGTTATCTTGTGTAATTATGTACAGGAACATCAGGAACTGACAAACAAATCTGATGACCACTGAAGTTTGGGACAGTGACTTCAAACAATGCCAAAAGACTTTACAGGACACCACGGGCCTTCATTTAAACCCAGACTAAGTGAAAAACGTGTAACAACACGTAAAAGGAGTAACACCTACACTAAAACATATAGTTTAGCCTCAGAACTCTGCAGAAACACTAATCTCACTGGTTACACCTCCAGAAGTTGGACATCACTAAAAGATGTATTAAATCTTTCCTCCCTGCAAGAAAACGTTGAAAAGGCAAAGCCATCACAAAAAACAAAAAAAAAGTAATATTTCCCTTCTTACACTATCAAATACATTGAGAGTATTCAACCTTCAGAATGTTTTATTCAATACTGCATTCTCAGTAAACAAAAATATCCCCTGCTGACATAAAACCCTTTGCAACTTCCAAATTGCTGACTTACAAAGGCACTTCTTGGTTCCTATCGGTTACAATGTCTTCTAAAAATTTTCTAACTAATAGTAATGATGAAAGACTGGTTTCATTTGTAGTAAATCATTTAATATATTCTATGCAAGGGGAAACCTTAATAAAATAACAGACCTGGCAAACTGAACAACCGGTTCCATGTATATCACTCTGCTAATTCAAATTTAAAAAATAAAAAAAAAATCCAGTCTTCTTTGAATTAAAATGTCTCCATAAATAGGCCACTTTTTAGAAAAGGTAATATAACTAGTCCTCAGTGCACATTAAATCTCTCACAAGTAGTAGCAATAAATTTCACAAGCATCTACACCATGTACAAATCAAACAAGCCCTGCATCTCCACACACTTCAGGGATACACTGGCATGGCCTTGCTCACAGCATCCATGGTTGAAAATATAAATATGGGCAACCAATACATTCCTTCAGCCATCTCCACATCTGCAAGGAGCTGCTGTATGTAATTCAACACCACTTTAAATAATATCTGGGAACTTCTTAAAGGAAAAGAAAGAAAGGGAAAGAAAACGGGAGAATGTCTTGTCCAGTTTCATATCCCTGTTTAGCTGTGAAGTTTTACAAATTGTTATCAATTAATGCAGCTGAAACTGAGCTTGGAAGTTTAAAACAACACTGAGTGAAATGGAAGTTATGAATAATTAATCCATACACTAAAGGCCAAACTATTTATCTAAAGGACTCTGTGTTGAATTGAGTTTCCATGATCTATACAGTCATTGCTTGTCTTGGTTCAAACATGTAAACTGCATTTCTTGCCCAGTGCTGTGTGTGTCACATTCCTGCTCCTCTGCCAGGTCATTAACAACTTTTTAATTAAGAGTCCCCACACATTTCCTCCCTCTTGCAGTTTGGTGAACCGATTTTTAAAAATGTAAGGCGAGAAAAAAATTATGGCTTTTTCCTCCAACTCCAGTCCTGTAACTTGCACTAATTTTCTCAATTCTTTTACTACTTTGTGACCCATCTGCCATAAGGTACTTCAATCTAGAACAGCCCAAATTAAAAATAAAAGCCTTAAAATAAATTACAACCACGTGACATCCAAGAAAGTAAAGTCACTCTAAACTCTGTGCCACAGACGAACAAAGAGTCCACCCCTACTTTCTCCAACTCTATGCTAACAGTGCCCACTGACCATTTCCCTTACCCTGACTACCACTTAAAATCCTTTTTAAAAGAAGTATCAGCGTTGCAGAAATTTTAACAACTGTACTGCTGCTAAAATCAGTTTGTCACAGTTTCATGAACCACTTCATTACATCCGACAGCTGACGGCAAAAAAGCACACAATTATGAGACATTATTCAATTTATAATCAAAGTCCTTCTGACATTAGAAATTTGCCAAATCAACCACACAGCTCCAGAATGCCTGAAGCTGGTTTAAGGTTTTTCAGTCTAACTTCTTCAGTGGAAGTTGTCTGAGTCTGCTTTCTTATATGGACCACAGTTTTCAGTTACAGCATTGTTTTTTATAAGTCAGTTTTGTCTTCCCTCTGGAACACCTTGGTGTGACTGTGAGTGAAACACTCTCCACTCCAGGAAATTAAGCTGGCTGTGCTCAACCAGACGTAGCAGAAGATCTTCACCTTGAGTCAGGTCTTCCCTGAAACGACAGTGTTACACAGCCCTCCCAAAGCCCAGAAACTAACTAATGATTCAGATTTGGATCAAAATTCTAATTATTTCCTACCCTAAAGTCCTTTCTCCTAAACTTGTAAAACTCAAATAGTCTTGATAGAAAACATCCTATAACATTCACCAAAAGCTCAATGTGCAGAGGACTGGAACAGTTTCCACCAGGAGAGGAAAATCATGAAAAGGAAGAGCCAGCACAGAAAAAAGGAAAACCTTTCTACAGCTTCCTGCAACAGCAAAGGCTAGAGGTGATTAAATGCAGATTGTGGAACTTCCCCCCCCGGATCTTCTTCCAGAAGGCCCAGGTATTGCTCCTCCATAACCAGACCTTTGAGACAGCGAGATGGAGACGGGATGTTCTCTCAAAGTCCCTCCCGGTCTCCTTTCTGTGGTTTGTTTGGCATCTCTTGTACAAACACGGACAGGAAAATTCATTAACTGCAGCCACAGTGCTTGCTTAAGAAGTCAGTAAGGGAAGTGAGAATAAGCTACCTGAAATCCTGTTTCTTCTGGAAATCTGCTTTCTCTTTAGGTGGAATAGGAAGGTTTCATAAAAAGGTTCTGCTAGAAAACCTTATCATAAACCAGCATTATTAACTGAAGCTACCTTATTTTAATGGCTCACGCATAAAAGAACATCACATTCACTTTTTGTTAACCAGGAATTTTAAAATAATTTAGATTTTATACTGACTTGGGTATCAGCTGCGAAAGGAACATCAATGTGTTCAGCAGCTACAGATCAGATAACCTTCCCTCTAAATGGGAAGAAAGACGACAGTCAGAGTGAAGTATAATGAGAAACATTTTATATAATGCTGGCTCACATCAGTAATTTGCTGTTTGTGAGGAGATCTGCAGTTTTTCAAGTTTTAACCTTTGAATATATTACTATGCTGAACATTCATGAGATCAAGGAAACATCGAGTACCAAGAAGCATCTCATGAATCTCAACTTGAAACAGAAAAATCCGATGTGACTGATAACATTAACTACCAGTTCTGCAACTTTCACTATGTGAATGACTAATACAACCACCACAACCAGCATGCACTTTGTTCTCCTCAAACATTAAAAAAATAATATTATTTTATTCTTTAAGGGGTAATGATCTAGCACTCAGAGTAGTTTGAAGATATAAATGCTTATTTAGAGCTGGGACACTGTCTTCTCTTGCTTATTAATTTATTACCAAAACCTATCAGTGCAAAAATAATTAAAGAACTTTTAAGATTTTACAGCCTAATAATGCTGTTAATAAATAGCTACAGATGTGATACTTGTCTAACAGCTACTACACAAAAAGTTTTTAAATATGACACAAAAGATACTACTCTTCATACAAAAGATAGTGCAGCTTTTCAAATACAGCACAATAACCACAGCCCTGCTATCTTATTAATTCTTAGCCTGGAAAACTGCATTTTCACTATTCCTTGCAGCATTTAAGGTCAACTCTGATCCTGCTTTAAAGTTAGTCTTCATGGTGCATTCATCTGTGCTTTCAGCTATTTTGTGAATCGCAGAGTAATTAACCTTTATTCAATACATTTCTCATTCCCTGACAAGCGTGGCATTTCTCCCTCAAGCTCTTCTTGGAACAAAAAAAAAAAGTGCTACTGTTCTGTTCCCAACAATGTATGCAAACAAACACTGCTGCATGTAGAGCAAAGCACACAAATGGAGGAACGGGCAAGCAAAAAGTCATTTCTGCTGTAATTTCCCTTATTAGTAAATAGGTCAGAAAACATCTTTCTTTACAGAAAATTCCAGTCACTGCCAGGAGGCTCCTGGGACAAAGCTCATGCCCACCAAGGAGCTCCAACAGACAACGGCAGGATGGAGAACCCAAATCCCAGCCTAAGGAGCTACTCCCAAGACTGTCCAGGGCGCTTCCCCCTGAACCACCAGGACAAAGGCAATGGCATCTCCACTGTGACCACCAGGACTCTGTGACAAGGGCTGTTTCCACCGTGACCACCAGGACTTTGTGACCAGGGGTGTTTCCAACGTGACCACCAGGACTTTGTGACGAGTTGCACGGTGCCCTGCAGGCCCTTGTGACCTGGGGTGGCACTGTGTCCAGAGGCCATTGTGACACAGATCCCTGGGGGATCTGGTGGGGTCAAATGCCTTAAAGTGGCCACTCCCATGAGATGTGCTCCCCTGGGTGCCCGTGGCAAATGTTCAACAGGGCACCCTGAAGATGCCAAAGGAGGGGAAGGCCCACTGCCAGCCCCCGGTGAGGCTGCCACCGCTGCGGGATGGGGCTGGAGGGAGAGGCTGGAGTGGGAACAGACAGACAGTCACGCCTGGCACCCGGCATTTCCGAGTTCAGCTGGGCTGCCATGGCCAGGACCCGCCTTGGTGCCAGGGCCAGGCTTTCCAGCTTGGGGAGGTCGTTGTGCCGATGCAGCTGCCTCCATCCCGCGCCGCCTCCTGCTTCCCACGGGGGCTCCACAGGCAGCCCCCGGCAGCACCGCGGCACACCAGGACAACCAGCTCGTCCCTCGCTGGGAACAGGCTGTCACCACTGCCCAGACCAGCAGTGTCACAGAGCCATCAGAGCCTCTGCACACAGGACAGGCTGGAGGGTTGGGAGTCACCGCCCTGGAGGACAGTGACATGGCCAGAAAGAGCATCCCCACCAGCCTTGCTTGTCCACACCTCCCTCCAAGGGCCTCAAGGAACGCAGGCAACTCCACGCTGCCTCACCCTTCAGACTCCAGCAGCAGCCTCTGCAAATGTCAGGCTGTCCCCTCTGCCAGCAGCAGCCTCTGGGTCTCCTCTGAGGGGCAGAGCACGTGCCGAGGGCCTTGTGCCCAGCAGCCACCAAGAGCTTGTGCCACCTGCTCGAAGGGGCAGCATGGCTGCTGACAGGGCCTGGGAAACACCTTCCCCAGGGAGCAGAACTGCAGGGCTCTGGGAACGGTCAGTGGCAAGACAAGGCCATCATCTGCCACCCCTGGGACCTGGACGTGGCTCACCGCTCTGCACAGAGGCCACGGATGCTCGGAAGGACCTGCTGCTTACCAAGACAGAGGAGCTCGAGCACCTGGAGGAAGAGGACGATGAAAAAAATTATGGATACGTGTTTAGAGACATCATCTCTCATCTGGAGGAAGAAAGTTCCATCAAGACCACCTGCACCCCCAATCAAGCAAGTCTCAGGCAGGAGCCAGTGGCAGGCCCCCAGGTGCTGCCCAGCATTCCCAACTTGACCAGTGATGCCACAGCAGAGACAGAAAACTACTCTGAGCACAAGTCTGATGCCCTGCTTGCGGACCAACAGTCTGTCTCCGAGGACTGGCTGTACTGGGACACTGTTCTAAAGGAGCTACAGAAAGAGCATGAGGAGAAAGAGGTCCCTGGCACAGAGGCTGCAGGAGAGGTGGACAGTGACCCACAACAAAGTGCATCGCTTGCCCCTTGCAAAGAACAAGAGGCAGAGGCAGCAGCTTCTCCCCTGTCTGGAGAGACCTGGGATGAAGAGTACAGTGAGTCTGAGGAAAGCTCAGGCTCCTCAGCTTCTCTGTCACCTGAGAGCTTCTGTAGAGAGAGTCAAAGGGAAACTCCTTTGTCATCCTTACGACCCGCCCATGGCACAGGCACTGAGGATGTTGGGAAGCATCCTGTGTATACCAAGACAGAGGAGGTGGGGGAGCTGGAGGAAGAGGATGATGACAAAACATATGAAGACCTGTTTAGAGAGATCCTCTCCTCCTTGGAGAAAGTAAGTTCCCCTGAGGCCAAGTGCATCCTCAATGATATGTCAGGTCTCAGGCAGGAGCCAGTGGCAGGCCCCCAGGTGCTGCCCAGCACTCCCAACTTGACCAGCGACTCTACAGCAGAGAAAGAAAATCACTCTGAGCATGAGTCTCCTGCCCTGCTTGCAGACCAGCAGTCTGTCTCTGAGGACTGGCTGTACTGGGACACTGTTCTAAAGGAGTTACTGGAAAAGCTGGAGGAGAAAGAGGTCTCTGGCACAGAGGCTGCAGGAGAGGTGGACATTCATGCACAGAGTGCATCGCTTGCCCCTTGCAAAGAACAAGAGACAGAGGCAGCAGCTTCTCCCCTGGCTGGAGACACCTGGGATGAAGAGTACAGTGAGTCTGAGGAAAGCTCAGGCTTCTTAGCTTCTCTGTCACCTGAGAGCTTCTGTAGAGAGAGTCAAAGGGAAACTCCTTTGTCACCCTTACAACCCGCCCATGGCACAGTGCTGTGCACAGGCACTGAGGATGCTGCGAAGCATCCTGTGCATATCAAGACAGAGGAGGTGGGGGAGCTGGAGGAAGAGGATGATGACAAAACATATGAAGACCTGTTTAGAGAGATCCTCTCCTCCTTGGAGGAAGAAAGTTTCACTGAGACCACCTTCGTCCTTGACAATCTGTCAATTTTCATGCAGATGCGACTGGCAGGCCCCCAGGTGCTGGCCAGCACTCCCAGCTTGACCAGTGACTCCACAGCAGAGACAGAAAACTACTCTGAGCACGAGTCTCCTGCCCTGTCTGCAGACCAGCAGTCTGTCTCTGAGGACTGGGTGTACTGGGTCACTGTTCTAATGGAGCTACTGGAAAAGCTGATGGAGGAAGAAGTCCCTGTGCTCCTTGTGCAGGAGAAGGGGGACAGTGACCCAGAGAGTGTGTTGCTACTCCCACTGCAAGACAAACCTTGCCCAGTGCCTGCCCAGCCCCTGCCTCCTTCCCCCACAGGTCCCTCAGCCCTCCCACATTCCCCGGCTCCCCGGCCACGGCGCTCCATTGTCGGGATGGCCCGTCGGGCTCTGTGCTGGGTTTTCTCCTTCCCCTGCCTCGGGGGACAGGGAGAGGAGTGACCCCAGCTGCCAGCAGCAGGAGGATCCCCAAAGGTGGCTCTTCACCCTGAGGATGTGCAGTTCCCAGAGGGTACAGGATGGATGGGGCCAGAGGCAGCCACCTGCCACAGGGACATCCTGCTGCTGCTGGACCCACCCCGTCACTCCCACTGGTCAAGGACAGCCGGCTGAGGAAGGATTACAGCAGCACATCGTAGAATCCCAGGAAAGCTGACTTTAGCCACAGGGTGGATTGTGGTGGTGCATCCCCCCGCCCATCCCAAGGCCCCACTGCGACCTGGAAATGCTCATTAGGCCTTGATGAACTGTACGTGGGCTTATCAGGAGCATTGTTCCCAGGAACTAACAGTGGTCTAACAAGCACCTGCTTTTTAATAAACAGCCTCAGAAACTTAATTTTCTTCCTTGAAAAACAAACTAAGTGAAAGAATATTGTTGTTATTAAACCCTCAAAGAGAGTTACTAACTGGAATTGTGGCCAGGATGGAAAATTACTATAAACAAAGCCCACTCCCTTGCGACCCTATAAACAGAAGTCCGAAGTGAGAGCCTTTGAGCTCTCAGTTTTCAGAAGGTAAGGGGCTAATGTGCATGTCTCAAACACCAACAACTACATGGGTGTGGTGTTACCAACAGCCAAGGACTGTTGGTAAGAACAGACAAGAATTGTTGGCAATAACCAAAGACTGTGGGTATTAACACGCTGTGAGAAAGAACAAGATGTGGCTTGCAAAGCGGGTCTGGGTGGAAACAGGGCAGCACTTTCCTGGGACAGACATCTGGGACTTCCTTCCTTCCTTTTTCTTTCTTTCTTTCTCTCTTTCTTTCTTCCTTTCCCTTTCTCTTTCTCCCTCTTTCTCTACTTCATCTCTCCTCTCTCTCCCTTTCACCCTACCCCTTTATCCAAATCCCCTGCCACGAGCTTATATTGTAGGTCAGGGACTAACATAACCATTTCCATGCCAAGTGTTTGATTTACTAATAAAGCTTTAAAATAAAACCCCTTTGCAGACTCTCTGACTTTCAACGATCCTTTCAACCACGAGCCTTTACAAATCTTCCTCTCCCTTAAGGGTAGAAAATGGCTCAAGAGACCTTTCCCAGATTTCCCAGGACAAGCAGCTCCTGGAGCAGCTCCAGGGGAGGACAACAAACTATTGTTAAAGGACTGGAGCATTTCTCTTATGAGGAAAGGCTGAGGGAGCTGGGCCTGTTCAGCCTCAAGAAGAGACATTTGAGAGGGGCCATTATCCACGTCTATCATTTTCTGAAGGAGGTGTCAGAGGATGGACCAGGCTCTGCTCGGTGGGGCTGAGCAATAGGACAAGAGGAACGGGCAGAAACTGATGCACAGGAAGCTCCATCTGAACATGAGGAAGAACTTCTTTCCTGTGCAGTGACTGAGCACTGGAACAGGTTGCCCAGAGAGGGAGTGGAGTCTCCCTCACTGGAGATATTCCAGAACCATCTGGACACAATCCTGTGCCATGTGCTCTGCCATGGCCCTGCTGGAGCAGAGGGATTAGATCAGATGACCCACTGTGGTCCCTTCCAACCTGACCCATTCTGTGGCTTTCTAACACAGACAGATTGACCCAGAAGTGGAGAAAGCCTTCTTTAAACAAATCAAAGAGATCTCCCAATTGTCGTCCTTCTAATGGAGATCAAAAAAACTTTCAGCATCCACTAGGAGGGTAACATGACAGGACACAAGGAATCCATGAGATATCTGGAGTGGGATAATTTTTGGTCAAAGATGTTGGACAGGTCTACTTTCTCTAACCTGTGGAAACTTCTGTCTGCTTAAAGAAATACTGTTGCCATATGTCAGATTACTTTCACCTTGGCAAAACAAATACTTTTTGCACTGATCTGCTTACACAGCACTTTCGAGTAGACAGGGTATTCCTGGCTGCTCTTTCATCAAGAAAAAAGATGGATGTCCTTTTGTTCAGGCTGTAAAAATTAGTGCCTTATACTTATGAGTCAGAGCTTTCTGAAGCAGCTCCTTTCCCTCACAATGGAGCATTCAGCTTTCATCAGCAGAGCCACCGCTAACGATCCCAGAACCGACCGCCTAAAAAAACATGATGAGCCCTTACAAGGAGTCTGGCAGCAATTATCTTCTCTTAAATATAGACAGAGCAGATAAATGCTGAGCTGGCCACGGATTTTCAGACAAACAAGGACTTGCTAATGATGGATTCTTGAAACCAAGAGGAATGGGATAGTGGGATAACCAATCATTTGCAATACATCAATGCCAAGTTCTGCTAGGAAAAAATGTCGCAGGGAACCCAAGGTTTCTGCAAGAGAGGATGTGGATGTCAAAATCTAAGTGTCACTATCAGAGGATGCACAGGAATAAGTTTTGAGAATGTCAATAAGTTAACTTATGAAAGAAATCTTTTCAAAGAAATCTGACCCAATAGTCCATCAATCTTCTTTAGGAGACCAGGGTGAAGAAAAAGGTCTTTGTCATATTAGGCAGAACATCCAAAACCATGGTTTATATCTGCAGGGTAAGAAAATCATGTTCCTCCTGACTCTTTTCCAAAGACTGGGTTTCAGAGATTTTACCTTGCTCCACAGCATTCAGGAATTACAGGACTTGATCCCTTGGAAGAAGAGTTATCATCAAGATTTAAAAACATGGCCACCATAAATACAAATGCCAGCCTATGATTCTTCAGATTGTTGAATAATGGTTTTGAAAAAGTAAAAAATTTCTTTAAAGCGACTTTCAGAAATCGAGAAAAACGATGGTCTTTTCTAACCATTTATATTTTCTTTAAAGGAAGGGTGAGGAGAATAAACAAGACCAGAAAACCATAATTTGGAACTAAAAGGAGTTTTCTTAAAAGTCTTCATAATTGTGCATGTTCTATATCAGTTTTTAAAAATATCACCAAAAAAATCACCACAGAAACCAGACAAGGCTTGCCAAGGAATATTTTGCAAATTAAATAACTACTTTGTCTAATAATGTTGAAAATTTAGGCGAGTTTGCATAAAAATTGATGATTTCTATGCGCACATGGGTGGAGTTCTTGATGTGTAGCTCCAGTGAATGGAATTGGATACCCCTTTATGAAGTCAGAAATGTTTTCAAAACCTAAATAATATCTTGGGCTTAAAAAGTTTTTTATACAACTTCATCTCTCTTTTAAATTTTAGTTCCAAGACCCCAGGTATTTGCTTGAGACTTGTAGGCACAGAATTAAGTTCTCCCAAAAACAATGTCACCCAGAACATCTCACTGCAAAGTGGATACAAACACTGTTGCCTGCCATGCAGCAACTAAGCAATGGAAATTATTATTTCTTAAATGGGAAAGCAACTAATATGCCAAGCAGAAGATGAATGACAGCAACTCAATCTACAAACTGTATCTTCAGAATTCTGTCTGTTCTCGCTCAAGAGAACAGGAAACTGGGATACACAGATGCAAACAAAGCTGGTTTTAGGACTCCAAACAGAAGTAAAACCCATTCTGAGAGGTGATGTTCTTCGCAAGAGGCTCCATATAATGTGTTCTTTGCAGAACACCAAACAGAGGAAGGGACGTGCCACATCACAGATACACCCTTGGTAACTGGAACTCAACACATCCAAAGGCAGAGCCACAAAAATGACAGTTGATGCCATCAGCTAAAGCCAGTGTCTCATCAGTAAAATAAAAGCAGAAAGTTGCATTTTAAATGAACATTAGGAATTATGATTGGATGCCTCTTCGCCATGTCCGAAAGGCAAAAGCAACAATCTAAGCCAAGCACCCTTTGTCTTAATCACAAAATGCAGCCACGCCTTCTTGAAGAAACAAATTCCCACCTTCTCATCTTTTTCCCTTAGTCAACCAGTGTCATCTGCTTCAGTTAGGAGGAGTTTCAGCCAACAAGCTCTTAGCCAAAACCCGACTTCAGTGACACACTAATAATCCAAAAAACCTGACCATCTGTGTTCCGTGAAGGGGAGACGTAAAAATGAGTATTAGCAGCATATTGATGAAACTGCAACCCAATCTGTCACAACCTCCTTTGCAGCCTCACATGAAAGGCACAGTTGGCAGGGATCTAAAACATTCCATGGGAAAGCTTCTGGAAGAGGAGAAAGAACCGCTTCAAATAACTCAGTTGTGTGGGAGAGAATAAAGAGGGAATAATGAAAGCATGGATCTGCCAAAGACTAAGATAACGTGGAGACCTGTCAACCACCTCTCATGGCCAGTGAAACCAAACACACTCGTGTTTCTCATCTCCCATTAGCAATGCAATACTATCAAGCAGTAGACCCAGTGTGATTTCTGCACGTTTGGAGGAAGCAGATGAAATGTGTTTGAGAACTTTAAAATGACCAAACATTTTTGCCTTCACACAGGTCTGCACAACACTCTGTAATATCCAGTATCAAGAAGAGCTGTCCCTTATTCCCAGTGAGGATGCACTCTTGGATGTCACCAAACTTGGCATCCCCTGTGACTACGAAGACCATTTCATCAGAACATTGCACATCTCCTTGCTGAACTTCTGATATTCCTCCTGGTCCCAGCCTCAGGTTTCCCAAGATACTTCTGGACTCGAATCTCTACCACTTACAACGTTCACTCAGCACTTGGTATCATCCAGAAATCTGCTGAGGACACGTTTCTGTTTCACCATCTGGATCTTTGATATATTGCATATCAGCCTCGGTACCATCAAAGAATCAGCCACTTCTGCCAGAAGACAAACAGGTCAGTTGAGCTTGAGCTGAGGTTGGTAACTCCACACTGACTGTGCTCAGCTATGTTCTTCTCTTTCACGTGTTTGGAAAGGCTCCATAATCTTTTCAGAATCTCAAATGAGGCTGAGCAGCCTGTGGACCCCCAAATCTGCCTCCTTATGTTTCCTTTAGATAAAATACTAATTTTTTTTTTTTTTTCAGTCATCAGAAACCTTCATGAGTCACCAGATTCAAATCT
>NW_020955535.1:656135-659773 GCF_003031625.1 Empidonax traillii
CAGTCACCTTCACTGTAGTGCACAACACAGCTTTGACAGCATTACAGCATCAAAAGCAGTAAATCTCACAGATGCAACATGTTTCAATGTATACATCATGGATAAACTTTTCTCCTGCCAATCAGTCCCTCTGATATTCCACAGAAACAGAATCCCTATTAAACACTGGCCTGACATTTTTCCTGCTCCTTCTTTCTGCGTATGAAGGCAAGTGCAAAAACAGGATATAAGGTTCTCATTTGCTCTCCTGATCTTTACACAAACACCTTGTCCAACACCTGAGGCTCTTGTACATTATCACAGAATCACAAAATGGTTTGGGATGGAAAGGACATTAAAGACCATCTCATTGCCACCCCTCACTACACACAAATTCTAAGCAGTGCATATCATGCTCTACCAGCTACATAAAAAAAAAATTCTCATCATTTCATCATTTCTGAAAGTTTTATTGAAAACTGTGCATACAGTAAAATTATTAAGTAACTAGCCGGTGCATTTTCTTTTTTTAATAAATTAACCGTTTCTCCAATTCATTAGATTTGGCAAAACCTGCTTAACAGAACAGCAAAAAACATGAAAAAAATCTTAAAAATAGAATTTCCTCTGAGCAATCAAACCAAGCAAACTTGGTTTTTGTATTTTAGATACATCAGTAAGATGCCTTCTGATATCCTAGATGACTTGTCAACATTATTTTTGTAACAGAGTCTTTTGGCCACATGGAGCCCTGTTGCTGTACCTTAATACAGAGCTTTTCTTCCTGGAACAAACCAGCTGTTCCCACAGCTCTGCATCCCACACCAGACAGCAGTGTCTGCTTAAGGGGGAATATGACAAGCAAGGCACAAAATGATCATCAGTCTCATTCATTCTCAACATCCAGCAACAAGTTTTCAGCACAGACACTGCATTTGGATTATCCAGACAACAGGCTTCCTAGCAAATCCAGTTTTACATTCCTCTTGCCCCTGTCTGTTCTTCTGCCTTTCCCAACATTCAGCAGCAACAAATTCTACAATTTACATTATGAAAATAAACTTCCTTTTGATTACTTTGGAGCTTCACCACAGTTGAAGAAATCTCTAATACTGGTGCTGTATTCTTCAAAACATTAATCTTACTATGAATCTTCCTACAAAAACAAAGCTAATTTTAGTTTCCATTTTCCAGGCAGGTGTGGTGTGTAATTCATGTCCAATGTCCAGGAGAAAACTGATATGTTCAATGACAACGATGATGTACTAAAAAAACATATTGATCGTTTTATGATTACAGTCATTGTATAAAAGTCAATATAGGGTTGGGGTTTTTTTTCATCTGTACCTAATTAATTTAAAGGCAACGAAAAATCTACTGCTGTCTGTGATTCACAGTAGCCCTTCCCCAAACTCCACAGAAGCAACAGAGTAAAACCAGACTAGATCACCTCTTCCCCAGCATAGGGATGGTAACAGATCATCCCAAACCCTGTCCCACCATTTGTCAGAGCCTTTTACTGCTACTCATGGCCCCACAGCCCAATTCCCTGCAAACCTAAGAGCAAAAGCAGAACAAAAAAAAATAAACCAAAAAATCTCCAAAGCCCAGGCAGCTCCTCTGCCACACAGGTCCGTGCTCTCTTCTCTGGTGTCTTTTCTAGGCACGCTGCAGTGCTGCAGGTACCACACAGGGCAGGCACTAAAACAGGGTCCATTCAAATGTGGGACCTGATGTCCTCCCTCAGTCCCATTTTCAGCCTCCTCAGTGCTCAGACACAGCAAACAAAGCAGCCGAGTCCCGGGCTCTGCGTTATCGCTCGGCAAATATTTACCCAAAAGAGCCACAGAATCACAGAACGCTTCCAGGGATGGGCAGGCAGGCTAAGAGAGCTGCAGGGCCTCGGATGACATGGAATTTAGGCCCAAATGAAGGAGTATCCAGAGCTCCTACACGATGCCCAGCCTCAGACAAGCCCCAGTGCCCGCGGTGCCAGGCAGGGATCTACAACCACGGCTGGGGGCTCCCAAAAACCAAGAGCACCTCCTGAACCCCCTCCTGGAGCACAACACACAAACGTAAAGCCACGTGACACCTTTCAGATCAAATTTCACCTCAGCACAGATGAATCAGATGTAGTAAAACTGTGTTTCTTAGAAGGCCTGACACCAACATCATCAGCAAAGCGATTTTTTACGGTACCAAACCCACATTACGCACCCTCTCGCCGTACTGGGTGCCTATTCAACTGCCACCTGACATGAAATAAACCCCACTACAGTCAAACTGCTTACATTAACAACAAACACCAGTTAAAAAAAAAAACACACAAAAAAAAACCCAACCTCATTCAGTTTCTTTCACACCCAGACTTCAGAGTACGCAATACCAAAGAAGTTATTGCATTTTCTTAAACAAGCAAATACACTGATTTTAATTTTCATGTGCTTTTCCTGCACATATTATTTCTTTGGTCACCACGTCTGGCTTTTGTTCTTTTGTTGCAGTGTAAAAACGTGCTGGTATATTAAAATGTTACTAAGTGTGTACAGATGTATAGCTTCTATTTGAGCAGCTCGGGGACTGGTAACCATGGCACTGCTTCCAAGAATAGAATTATCATCTGTAACAGCACTCATGCTGTGGCAGTTGACAGAATGGTTATAAATATATCTATTAGCAGCCTGAGCTGAATCCTTAAACAGCACTATAGGGACAGCAGTGGGCTAAAAATAGCTTGACAATATTGCATTTGAACACTTGTCCTCAGAAACACTTTGTCACATCCACAGAGCGAATTTCAATTTTTTTTTTTTTTTTTTCCCCTGCACGAAGCTGAAAATGAACTCCTGTGGCACACAGGAGACAGACAGTGTGACATTTTTCGACCTCCCTCCTCCCTAGAATGCTACAAATAAAAAGCACAACAGCAACAATCTTGAAAAGGCTGCTATAAAACATGATGTGATGCCTAGAATCCGAAGTACAAGAGGCAAGGGCCGAATCAAATATCATTTTACAAGGAGGAAGGAAAAAAAAAAAAAAGAACACATGGCAATCAAGAGCACACAAATAATCTGTCTGAGCTGCTGGAGCTCAGCTTGGTTCTAATACAGTTCCATAGAACTGGAACAGGGAAATGATGGTTACAAAGTTGTTACTAACAACTGCGTGAGCCACCATGCAGATGAATAAAGGAAAATTGTCTCAAAACAGATTACTAAATTCAGAAATCATGAATTCAGATATACATTCTCAATTTTGCTTGCTACTTTTAGTATTTTCATCATCTTTGTGATCACAGTTGATGCCAGCGCAGTAATAACACCGTGGCCAGTTCAGTCAGCTGATTAAAAACAAACAAGCATCCTTTATTAATCAGGGAAGTGTTTACATCCCTTTAAATTATCAAATAAAAATACAAACTGCTAATTGCCTAATAAGCAACTGTACACTGGAAAACATGGCTTATCAAAAAAAAAAAAAAAAAAAAAAAAAAAAAAAAAAAAAAAAAAAAAAAAAAAAAAAAAAAAAAAAAAAAAAAAAAAAAAAAAAAAAAAAAAAAAAAAAAAAAAAAAAAAAAAAAAAAAAAAAAAAAAAAAAAAAAAAAAAAAAAAAAAAAAAAAAAAAAAAAAAAAAAAAAAAAAAAAAAAAAAAAA